>NW_012108130.1:58336-60177 GCF_000951045.1 Mandrillus leucophaeus
CAACTAGCCGTACATGGCCGTAGAGCAACTGTAATGTAACTAGTGCCATTATAGAATTGAAGTTTTTATTTAATTAATTTAGATACAAATACCCACGAGTGGCCACCCTATTGGACAGCACAGATCTGAAGTCTTGCTCACCCATATCTAGCAGTTGGTGCTAGGTGACAGTAGACTTTAGTTGGGGCTCTCTCCATTGGAACACCTCTCTGTGACCTCTTCCTGTAGTCGGCTGTTCCTCATCATATGGTGGCTGGGTTCCAAGGGCGAGCGTCTTAAGAGAAGGAACCAAGGGAAGTAGCCTTGGAGCCAGCAATCTTGCTTCCACTGTATTATATTTATCCTGTCTAGATTCAAAGGCAAGGGCAATAGACCCCATTTCTTGATGAGAAGTGGCAAGGTTCTGGGAGAGCACCAGAACAAGAAATACTGCTATAATCATATCTGGAAATAATCTGTCACAGTTGTTCCAGGTACCCAGTCCATTCGTTCATTTATTATTCATTCAGCAGACAGTGAGTCCCTACTTGGTTACCTGGCATCAGGTTACTTAGAGAATGACAGTTGATGATAATGAAGCTTATAAAAATGTGGAGGAGGTGGTTGGGAAGACATGCATATGTATCTCCAAAGCCGTATGGTATATGCCATGATAATACCTGGTAAGCAGAGAATGGATGATTAGCTTAGACACATAGGGGCATCTGTGAAAAAGCAACATGAAAACTGGATCTTAAATTTGCACTAAACTGACTAAGGAGTTTGCCAGAGAGAGAGAAAGAGACGTTATTTAGGCAAAAAGTTAAGCCTACAAAAAGGCGGAGAGGCAAAATGGTAAGCTTTTCCTGGGAACACCTCAACTCTACATTGCTTGTTCAGAAAAGAGCACTGTAGAGCTACGCTGCCAACCACGTCCTTCATTTTCAGTGTGTGTCCCCACCCACACCATGCATATTGAAAACCAGCCGTATACCCAGCAGGTCACCAATCCAGAAAAATCCATAGCCCAAGGGGATATCATTGATGAATTACAGACAAGTTGCCTATCAGCAGGAATCCTGGATTGGATTAGAGAATCCTCATACCATGCTGGCTTTTCTAAAGAAGATCTGGCTCCCAGAGAGGAACAAAGATGCCTGAACACATGGTCTGCATTGAAAACAAATATTGATTGGCCCCTGCTGTGTTGCTGAGCTAGAGTGGGTTAGAATCTGATGTCAAAAAGTGCTGGTGTGTGGAAAACCATTAACTCTGCTGATTGACCAGAATAAAAGCTCCATCTATTTTTAAGATCTTAAAAAAATGAGGGTGAAATCTTTAAGTGAGCGGAAGGGCAGAATTGATGGTGAGAACTCATAGTTAGGCAAAAACGCTCTCTCAGTTTGTCTTCGTGACTCTGGACACAGGTCTAAGGCCGTTTGTACCTATCTTCTATTCTGTATAGCATTTTCTGGACTTGTGACTATTTATTAATGCTGCACAAAATTTACTCAATTGCAAATTAACGTCCAAAGAGCTGATGTTCTGTGGTGTTCAGATTTAGGATTCAGACTGTCTGCTGGGTGTTCTTATTACACTGGTAGAAAAATGCTCTGGCTGTATCTGATTGCATCCGACAGTTAGATATATTTCTGTCACTGCCAGATGTACAAGATACTGTAAAAGGAGCATTTTCTCTAGCAAATTAGACTTGCTAGCTCCATGGATCTAGATTGACTAAAACAGCTTGTTGCCCCAGGGATGTAGCTGGATTTGGCTCGGTCATTTCTTTTAAATACAGGACTTCAGAAATCTGATCTAGAGTCCTTTTCTTTTGGAGACAGGATCTTGCCCTGTTGCCC
>NW_012108130.1:62217-68007 GCF_000951045.1 Mandrillus leucophaeus
GAGAAAAAAAAGAAATAGGACCTGGCGCGGTGGCTCGTGCCTGTAATCCCAGCACTTTGGGAGGCCGAGGCTGGCAGATCACCTGAGGTCGGGGGTTCGAGACCAGCCTGACCAATGTGGAGAAACCCTGTCTCTACTAAAACTACAAAATTAGCCAGGCATGGTGGCCTATGCCTGTAATCCCAGCTACTCAGGAGGCTGAGGCAGGAGAATTGCTTGAACCAGGGAGGTGGAGGTTGCAGTGAGCCGAGATCTTGCCATTGCACTCCAGCCTGGGCAACAAGAGCGAAACTCCATCTCAAAAAATAAATAAATAAATAAAAGTAAAAAAGTACATATATGTATATATACGAAGTATGACAACCATACCACACAGGGAATGGCCAATCAATGCCTAAATTTGAGCATCTCCACTTTAAATTGTACAGACATGTAGAAGACTCTCCCTCTTCCCTAGCTAATGAGCTTCATTGCAGTTGAGGATTTTGAGAGGGGTGCCACTTCGCTCAAATGGTATTCCCTGTTTAATGACTGCTACTGCTGAAGGTAGTGTGGGTGTAACGTGGAGAAGGAACCCAAGGCATCTGGCACTTTATCTCTCATTGTGTGCAGGAGCTGGGTAACATTATAGAGAAGTGTTCCGGAAGTAAAGTAGTGCTCTGCTGGCCTGCACCTACAAGAGGTAGTGATGGAAATTTTAGTTGTTTCTCCTATAAAAATGTGCTGCTTGGCCCAGAATGGGCTAAGGGGTTCATTGACAGAGACTGAGTGTTCAATTGTGTTACAATGAGCCATCTGAACAATTTCTGTTTGTCCTTTGCCTATCATCACTTTTCTCTTTCCCCTTTCCAATCTTGCTTTAAGAAATGTAGGAATAACAGTTTTGCAAAGGATCTCAGCAATTCTAATATGACAGATTATTTTTCTGGTTACCGGGTCTGCATTACAAATTACTCCAAAATTTACTGGCATAAACAGCCGTTTATTAAGTTGATGGATTCTGGGGCCAAGCATTAAGATAGGATGGAGCACAGATGACTTGTCTTTGTTCCACGATGTGTAGGGCCTCTGCTGAAGAGCTCAAAGGCTGTGGCTGAAATCATCCGAAGCAGCGTTGTCTGGTAGAACTGTGTGATGAAAATATTCTATATCTGTACTGACCCATATGACAGCAACTAGCCGTACATGGCCGTAGAGCAACTGTAATGTAACTAGTGCCATTATAGAATTGAAGTTTTTATTTAATTAATTTAGATACAAATACCCACGAGTGGCCACCCTATTGGACAGCACAGATCTGAAGTCTTGCTCACCCATATCTAGCAGTTGGTGCTAGGTGACAGTAGACTTTAGTTGGGGCTCTCTCCATTGGAACACCTCTCTGTGACCTCTTCCTGTAGTCGGCTGTTCCTCATCATATGGTGGCTGGGTTCCAAGGGCGAGCGTCTTAAGAGAAGGAACCAAGGGAAGTAGCCTTGGAGCCAGCAATCTTGCTTCCACTGTATTATATTTATCCTGTCTAGATTCAAAGGCAAGGGCAATAGACCCCATTTCTTGATGAGAAGTGGCAAGGTTCTGGGAGAGCACCAGAACAAGAAATACTGCTATAATCATATCTGGAAATAATCTGTCACAGTTGTTCCAGGTACCCAGTCCATTCGTTCATTTATTATTCATTCAGCAGACAGTGAGTCCCTACTTGGTTACCTGGCATCAGGTTACTTAGAGAATGACAGTTGATGATAATGAAGCTTATAAAAATGTGGAGGAGGTGGTTGGGAAGACATGCATATGTATCTCCAAAGCCGTATGGTATATGCCATGATAATACCTGGTAAGCAGAGAATGGATGATTAGCTTAGACACATAGGGGCATCTGTGAAAAAGCAACATGAAAACTGGATCTTAAATTTGCACTAAACTGACTAAGGAGTTTGCCAGAGAGAGAGAAAGAGACGTTATTTAGGCAAAAAGTTAAGCCTACAAAAAGGCGGAGAGGCAAAATGGTAAGCTTTTCCTGGGAACACCTCAACTCTACATTGCTTGTTCAGAAAAGAGCACTGTAGAGCTACGCTGCCAACCACGTCCTTCATTTTCAGTGTGTGTCCCCACCCACACCATGCATATTGAAAACCAGCCGTATACCCAGCAGGTCACCAATCCAGAAAAATCCATAGCCCAAGGGGATATCATTGATGAATTACAGACAAGTTGCCTATCAGCAGGAATCCTGGATTGGATTAGAGAATCCTCATACCATGCTGGCTTTTCTAAAGAAGATCTGGCTCCCAGAGAGGAACAAAGATGCCTGAACACATGGTCTGCATTGAAAACAAATATTGATTGGCCCCTGCTGAGCTAGAGTGGGTTAGAATCTGATGTCAAAAAGTGCTGGTGTGTGGAAAACCATTAACTCTGCTGATTGACCAGAATAAAAGCTCCATCTATTTTTAAGATCTTAAAAAAATGAGGGTGAAATCTTTAAGTGAGCGGAAGGGCAGAATTGATGGTGAGAACCCATAGTTAGGCAAAAACGCTCTCTCAGTTTGTCTTCGTGACTCTGGACACAGGTCTAAGGCCATTTGTACCTATCTTCTATTCTGTATAGCATTTTCTGGACTTGGGACTATTTATTAATGCTGCACAAAATTTACTCAATTGCAAATTAACGTCCAAAGAGCTGATGTTCTGTGGTGTTCAGATTTAGGATTCAGACCGTCTGCTGGGTGTTCTTATTACACTGGTAGAAAAATGCTCTGGCTGTATCTGATTGCATCCGACAGTTAGATATATTTCTGTCACTGCCAGATGTACAAGATACTGTAAAAGGAGCATTTTCTCTAGCAAATTAGACTTGCTAGCTCCATGGATCTAGATTGACTAAAACAGCTTGTTGCCCCAGGGATGTAGCTGGATTTGGCTCGGTCATTTCTTTTAAATACAGGACTTCAGAAATCTGATCTAGAGTCCTTTTCTTTTGGAGACAGGATCTTGCCCTGTTGCCCAGGCTGGGGTCTAGTGGCATGATCATGGCTCATTGCAGTCTCAACCTCTCAGGCTCGTGATCCTCCAACCTCACTCTCCCTAGTAGCTGGGACTACAGACGTGTATCACCATGACCAGCTAATTTTTGTATTTTTTTGTAGAGATGGGTTTTGCCATGTTGCTCAGGCTGTTCTCAAACTCCTAGACTCAAGTCCATCTGGCTCAGCCTCCCAAAGTGCTGGGATTACAGGTGTGAGCAACTGTGCCCAGCCTGATCCAAGTCCTTTTAATGAAGATTTTCCAAATCTGCTGCCTTTACTTTTAAACCCAAGATGTGTTTGTCTTTCTAGAGCAGTCCTCCCAATAGAACTTGTTATGATGATGACATGTTCTAAATGTGAGTGGTAAGCATTAGCCACATGTAGATATTAAGTACTTGAAATGTGGCTTGGGCAAATGGGGAGCTGTTTAAAATTCAATTAAATTTAAATTTAAATAGCCATATGTGGCTAGTGGCTATGCCATTGGGCAGTGCAGTTCTAGCATCTGCTTTTAGAGATGGTATTTGCTTAGAGAAGAGTAAGAACTTTGCTAGCTCTGTAACTTTTTAGGGTATCTTAATTTGAGTCATCTCTTCACTAACAACAATCTAGGAAAAGAAGCCAGTGGCCATTTGGGGATGCCATTGGCCAACTAAGGGCTGGGATGGGGACTTGAGCAAGGGCCACTAGGTTGGCCATAAAACCTGTCGCTTTGGCTTCTTTACTCATTTTCCTGAAGTATTCTCTGCAAGATAACCAGGACATTGTTAGTAGGTTCCACAGCCTAACCAAAGGTGTTTGGGAAGGCCTGGTTAATTATAGTTGTATGGGTTTCCTTCCTGAAGATTTTCTAAGCCTTACCTATACTCATGGATTGTGAGTCTCCAGATGAGGCTATGGTATCAGTGCCAAACATATTTGATATGAACAGAACCCTTTTCTCTTTCTGGTGTTGTTCTGTGTAATAATATGCTTTGGGAAATGCTGGTTTAAGCAATGAGACTTCCTGCTACAATAGATGATAAACTTAAGGCGTATTATAGGGAATTAACATATCCCTTTTCTGGACTTTGGTGGAACTTGAAATCTGCATTTATAGTTTGTCTCTGTTCATCTGTCACTGTGTTTGCATTTTTAGTTAACTCTTCAAGTACATAAATATCCAGGCTGGCCTGGCTGTATCCTGCAGGGCCAGAGACTTGTGTCAAGTTTAGTTCTTATAGTTGGAGAAATGCTAGTGTTTCCTCCATCGGTAATTTTTTTCTCTGTTGATCCCCATGCAGCTGTGAGTATGAATGCGTACATATTTCTCCTTTTTAAAACAAAAACAAAAACAAAAACTTGATCAGCCAGCAGGAGATGAAATAGAGCAGATCACAGCTCCCTGTTCATTTAATCAAATGAGTTACTAAAGGAGGGAAAAAGAAAGAAATGTAAAAATGGAGAAATGTCTCCTCCCCTTTCTTTTTCTCTCTCTCTCTTTTTAAAAATTGTTCAACAAGTTATCTGCAGAAAACATCTGCCTCTCAAAGAATAAATGTAATTTGGGTTCTAAACTCATGTGTCCCTCTCTGGTTGGAAGCGAGAGTTTTTTTGCACATGAAGTGAAATCAGCTAAGAGGCTGTCTGTGAAGCTGAAATATTGAGCTTTATAAGATGACAGTAAAGTAGTGAAAAGTGGTGTTTTTCTGCTTGACACTGTCACCACTGTGGAATAAGAAAGAATTCCGAGAAGAAGAGACCTAGATACAGGGTCTATAGCTGTCTGTTCCCATGCCACGGTGGGCTCTTCCAGCCACCTTGTTATGGCGGTCCTACTGGCAGGGAATGAGAGCCATCTCCATTGCCTCCCTTTGAGTGGTTATCTGGCTCGTGCTGCTTATCTTGTCAGGAGACCAGGGGCCTTGCAAAGTAGGTGCCTGTGAAGAGTGTCAACTGAGTCTCTGCGGGGAGCTGGAAGCTTGGAAGGCCTGGGAGAAAATGCCTGGCTAATGTATGAGGCCTGGAAGACTCTTCTTTGTTAAGAAGATTCATGGGTCTCTGAGGAGTGGAGTAATCAGGGCTAGGAGAAGATGTTGGGCCAAGCCTTCGTATCCTATATCCATCTGCTTGAACATTTTTTTTTTTAGCTAGTTGAAAAGAGGAGGTCCCACTGAGGCTTATTTGAACAAATATTTGCTCTCCCTAATTATATATCCAGAGCTGCTCTCCTGAATGTTTAATGCAAACCTTAATATTTACAATAGCATAAGGAAGAGTTTATAATGTGTTTGGGAGGCTTCCGAAGTTGGGGCAATAATTCTTCTTTGCACTTATGTAAGACTTTTCTTCCTAAGAGACCTGAGCCATATTTACCTTAGCCACTGTGCACATTGAGATGCAGTGAAGTGAGGGAGGGAGATGAAAACTCCAGAGAAAGGAGGAGCCCCTGTGGGCAGCTGCCAGCATGTTTCATAGGTGAGACACTTGTCTTTGCCAAAAGTTGTGTGCCAGCCACAAACCTTTCTTTCTGATCAGGAATAGCATGCAAGCCTGTGCTTACAATTGCCTTCTGATATGAACACGGAGAGTGTCACAGGGGTGCCATGCTGGGTTGTTGACCCTGATGGTGGTGGACTTCTCACTCAGTACCCTGCTGTGTGACAAGCCAGACACATTCCCTTATTAGACTAAAAACTTAGTGAGTCTTAAAAAGATATTTGGAGGCTGGGTGTGGTGACTCATGCCAGTAATCCCAGCACTTTGGGAGGCCGAGGAGGGTGGA
>NW_012108130.1:68737-71927 GCF_000951045.1 Mandrillus leucophaeus
AAAAAAAAAAAAAAAAAAAAAAAAGACATTGAGGTCTGGAGAACTGAGTTTGAAACCTTCTTCCATTCCGTGTATGGACCTTGGGAAGGCTGTTTAGCCTCCTGGGGCCTTGTTTTTCTCATCTGTAAAGTAGGCATAATGAATACCATTTGCACATGGTTGGTACGAAGATTAGAAAGGCTACATAGACTCTTGTGTTGGAGCAGCGGTGGTTATTAGTTCTGTCATCACCTGTAGAGCCTGTTGACACTCGAAGGCCACCTTAATTTTGCAATTTGCATGGAAGGGTCCTCTGTAGTGATTTCCAGAGATTTTCCTCCATGCACGGTGCCTAGAACGATGCAAACTGGGCAGTCACCTGGGGTTCCGATCTCTCTACAAAATAAAGGATGAAAAAGGAGAGATCCTGTCAAATGCAAGCAAGGTGAGGAAGCATGTGACAGTGCCCAAGACTTCAAGGAAGTCAGGTTGTGGGCAGTGTTTACACAAATGGGAACTGCATTCCCCAGCACCAGATCTGTGGGTCTAACTCTTAGGCTTGCCGGCCTCAGCATTATAGCACCAGCCACTGGAGAGGCACAAGTGGTTCCTGAGCATTTTGCCGTCAGGGAAGGCACAGGTTCAGGTGAATATGTGTAAGCACTCATCTTCTAGGATGCTAGAATGTGTCGAGATGTCGCTTCAGCTGAGTCGGCTTTTCCTTCTCCAACTTTTTTTGTGAAATCTGGTTCTATAGATGCTGTGCTTAGCTGTCAGATTGTCTCAGTTCTCTGGAATTAGTTTAAAATGAGTTTTTCCTTGTCTACTATAGACAATTCTGCAAACAGAATTACTCTCCTTTTCTTAATTGCTTCTGTCTTCGAGGGCAGGAAATGATAACTTTCTCTATAGGAAGAGAGGGAGACCCAATCTGGGTTCTTTTTTTCTTTTCTTTTCTTTCTTTTTTTTTTTAGATGGAATCTCGCTCTGTCGCCCAGGCTGGAGTGCAGTGGCGCAATCTCTGCTCATAACAGCCTCTGCCTCCCAGGCTCAAGTGATTCTCGTGTCTCGTCCTCCCAAGTAGCTGGGATTACAAGCTCATACCACCACACCCCGCTAATATTTTTGCATTTTTAGCAGACACGGTGTTTTACCATGTTGGCCAGGCTGGTCGCAAACCCTTGGCCTCTCAAAGCGCTGGAATTATAGGCGTGAGCCACTGTGCCCGCCTCTAGTCTGGGTTCTAAGGGATGATTTGCTTTTTCCCATTTTCCACATAAACAAGTGCTTTTGTTTTTTGGCATAGTTGCTGCCACATGACCGTGTAGGTGAGAAAGCAGTGGGGCTCTTCTGGCAGGGCATGGCACCTGTGGTTCTTAGGCATGCACAGCAAGTGTGAGTAGCTAACATCTGGCCCAGATGGATCTCTTTGGTATACATGTTGATGCTGAAAGCTGACTTCCTGTTCTGAACTTTTCTCTTTTGAGTGGCTGAGTGGGTGACTGTCCTAAGATACTAGTGTGACTTGGCTGTTTGCGAATGATTGCTCAACAGGGCTTCCCCCAAGCTGTTCTTCCCCATGAGAGGAACAGTTAGCAAACAGAATGGACTTTGGAGTTGGTCAGTTTAAAAGAGCTATTGAGTACTGTAGACTCCATTATGAGGTCTGGGGCCACAGGAATGAACTGAACACTTCAGGGTCTTTGTTCTCAAGGAGCGTGTAATTGAGTGGAGGCAGACAGACAACAAACATGGAAGCAGAAATAAACACAAATAGTGGGGGACAGGGGCAGAGGAGCGGAAGCAAGGAGACCCCTTCGCTGGCTTTTGATGTACTCCAGACCATAGTAATGTGGCTTAGCCAACGTGGGAGCCAGGTGAGGCAGTAGGTGGGGGGGTCGGGGGAGGAATTCCTTTTGTATTTTAGAGGCAGAGCCAATGGGACTTGCTAGGTCTTGCCTCTGCTATGGCTTAGGTATGTTACTTAACTTCTTTTTAAAACTTTCATTTGTTTCCTCTGAAAAAGGGAGATACTTAACAGAGTTGTGGTTAAAATAAAATAGTTGTGTAGTTGGTTTTTTTGTTTTGTTTTGTTCTGTTTTGTTTGTTTGTTTGTTTGTTTTTTTGAGAAGAGGGGTCTAACTGTGTGGCCCAGGCTGGTCTCAAACTCCTGGCCCCGATGATCCTCCTGCCTCAGCTTCCTGAGTAGCTGGGATGACAGGCACCAGCCACTGTACCTGGCAGATTTTTTTATTTTTAGTTGTTATATAAGTAGTTATATAAGAAGGAGCACCTTAGACTGGTTTTTAGAGGAGAGCCCCCTAGACTGTCTCCGTGTGGCCACTTGTCCGACTCTGGGTTGGACCAGCCTGTGCTCATCTGTCCACAGGGACCACCTCAGTGTTTGGCATTACGAGGCAGCAGTTGCGCCCATTGCCTCTTCTATCCCCTTCTTTGCATTGGAGTAGACATCCCTGAGGGCAGCATGGGAAGTGGTTCCTGCTGCACCTTACAGGCCTCTCTTGACATCGGGGTTGGAGGGTGCTGGAAGCAGAGGGGCTAAGGGTAGGGAGGTGGGAACCTCAGGCCTGCGCTATTTTCCTCTCTGCCCGGCCGATCCTGACCCCTCTCTGTTCTTAGCAGCCACCACTGTCTTCGCTGATGCTGTGGTTACCTTTACAGCAGTGGTTCTCAAAGTGTGGTCTGAACATCTTTTGCATCAGAATCAGCTGAGCTAATTATTAAAACTGCAGGCTCTGGGCCTTACTCTAGACTTACTCAGAATCACTGGGACTGGGCCCAGAAATCTACGCTTTTTAATGAGCTCCCTAATTTAGTGAGCCTTGTGTGCTCTAAATTTTGAGAATCTCTTATTTAGAAAATTTGATTTTCCTTTTGGAGTACTAATAACAAATAATATTTGTTAGAGGTTAATTATGTGATGCTACTCAGTGTTTTATATTCAATAACTGAATTATTCCTCAAAAATAATAACGTGAAAGAGAAACTAATATTTTCCTTGTTTTGCTGGTGGGAAAATTGAGGCAAAGAGTATTTGCTGAAATGTTGATTGAAGAGCCAATATGTATGTATGTATGTATGTATGTATGTATGTATTTGAGACAGGATCTCCCTCTGTTGCTTAGGCTGGAGTGCAATGGCACCATTATGGCTCACCACAGCCTCAACTTCGCAGGCTTAGGTGATCCTC
>NW_012108130.1:71977-78200 GCF_000951045.1 Mandrillus leucophaeus
ATTTATTCTCCATTTAAAGAAGAGTAAAAAGGCCAGGTGCGGTGACTCATGCCTGTAATCCCAGCACTTTGGGAGCCTGAGGCAGGTGGATCACTAGGTCAAGAGCTGTCTCTTATACACATCTCAATGGCACCATTATGGCTCACCACAGCCTCAACTTCGCAGGCTTAGGTGATCCTCCTACCTCAGTCTCCTGAGTAGCTGGAACTACAGGCACCTGCCACCAAGCCCAGCTAATTTTGGTATTTTTTGTAGAGACAAGATTTTGCTATGTTGCCCAGGCTTATCTCAAACTTCTGGGCCCAAGCGATCCTTCCGCCTAGGCCTCTCAAAGTGCTAGGATTACAAGCATGAGCCACCGCACCTGACCAACAGCCAGTATTTAAACCCAGGTCCCCAGCCTTATCCTTCACGTATTCTCTTGCAACTTCCCTCATGTGGTGATATTACATGAATGAGTCTTCACAGTTTAAACTGAGTACTGGACAGCTTCCTGTTATGTTAAGAGGTAGCAACTTAAACATAGAACATTTTAAAACTGAGCTTTAACTTACATCAAAGCCTAAGATTTGACTCTGATTTTGACATCCTAAGTAAACTTAAGCTCTGTTCTCCTTCATTCACTTTGGTAAATGAGCTGTGCAGCCATGCTCTTCTCGTAAACGTTTACCTGCTGTGCTAGGCTATGAGCCACTAAGTGCCTGCACTGCCCTGTGCCAGCATCTGGAACATTCTCCAAGTAATTGGCCAGTGCCCGCACAGATAGAATGTGGGTAGAATGCCAGTTCTCCCCAACCCTTGCCATTGATATGCATCTTGGGACGCTGTGCAAGGAGTTGTAGGATCTGGGGTTTTCCCAGTGTCTGGTCACTGAAAGAAATTTTTTCTTTTTAGTGACTCCAGGTTAGTGTCTGAGAAAAGTTGGCCATCAAAACAGCACCAGCCCGAGCAGGTTTGAAGATAAAAATCAATCATTCCGTTCATAGTACTTTCTTATTTCATCTTCATATTGCTTCCAACTCCCATAAGGAATTTGCTAAAGATACAACCTCACAGATAGCTTAAGGTGGAGAGAAATTTTCGACCATAAGTTCCTTGGAGAATATGAATTCAAGTAGGGTGAGTGGGAAGAGGTTTCTACTAACATTTTCTCCTTGCATCTCAGGTCCTGAATCTTCCAAAAAGTGCTGCTTGTGCCCTACACTGGCTCAAATTTGCATTTCTGAAACTAGTTTGGTTTGCATTAATTTCACTGGAGTTGTGATCACATTGAAAATCCAAAGCCTAACTGTTATTTAAAAAAAGTCATTTTGAGATGTAATGGTGTTTTACACTCAACATGAGCAGGTTCTATTTGGTTGCAGCAACCTTAAGATTTATGACTGACTGTCCCATCAACACTTGGCAAATGTTTCCATGCTATGGGGATGCATTTTACAGGCTGTTTAATAAGAACCCGTGAAGTGGTCAGGTAAGTTTTTAAAAAATGAGCCTAGCACCAATGTACAGCTTTCTCTAGAATTTAAATCTCATCGTTAATTTGAAGTTCCTCTCTTTTTTGAAAGCTGGGTGTTGAATACACCTACTGGGAGATGTGGCACATAGAGGTAGTCTGGATTAATGGGCTTTGGTCTTATTTTTTAGGCCTAAATTTATTCTCCATTTAAAGAAGAGTAAAAAGGCCAGGTGCGGTGACTCATGCCTGTAATCCCAGCACTTTGGGAGCCTGAGGCAGGTGGATCACTTGAGATCAGGAGTTTGAGACCAACTCCTCAGTTGGTCAACATGGCAAAACCCCTTTCTACTAAAAATACAAAAACTTAGCCATAGTGGTGCACACCTGTAATCCCAGCTACTCGGGAGGCTGAGGCAGGAGAATCGCTTGAACCCAGGAGGCGGAGGTTGCAGTGAGCTGAAATCACGTCACTGCACTCCAGTCTCACTCCAGCGAGACTCCGTCTCAGAACAAAAAAGAAAAGAAAGAAAGAATAGTTAAGAAAGGTGCTTTTTCTTTTCACTCAGAAAGTTTCTTTATATTTTCACTCAGAATACTTAGGGTTACATATAGTAATACAATTTTTAGTAACTCTATTAAAAGAATTGCCTAACTCTCAGGAGCCACCACTTTCCTTAATAAAAAAGTCAAGAGTACACTCGGGTTTATGTAAAAGAAGAAATCTCCAGTCCAAAATCAGTGAAATAAGAATACAGCATCAAATTATATTATTGAAGTTGAAGAACAGTGCACAGGGAGAAAACACTCAAAGTGATAACTTAATTCAGTGCTGTAGAAAAGCGATTTGTGAGTCACTTTAACATTTCAGATTTGTTTAAACTATAAAAGTGATAAATTAGCCAAAGAGCTAACAATTGACATTATCTTAAGTTCACATAAATTTTGATTTAACTGAAGCAAATGAAATCAATGTAGTTACTCCCTTCCCATTGCTTCATCTTTGTACAGTTTATAAAGCTAAGAAAAAGTAGCTCAAATGAACAGTTTTTGTTTTTAAGCTTTTTTGCTGAGATTTCTCTAATATGTGTCTTTTAATAATCTCTTCAATTTTTCCTCCCAGTTCCTCATCTCTTGGGCTCAGCATCTCCTTCTACTTAGAGCACCCTGAATGTGTAGACACAGTGGTAATGCACCTTTCCTTGTGGCTATTTTGCCACACTAGGAACTCTTTACGTTCCAGGAGTCCCATTCCAGAGGTCCCGATATGCAAATATTCTACTGTCTGTGCTCAGTGCTGTGAAGTCCTCCATTAGAGAGTGAACTACAAGACATGAACAGGCAGGATCGGTGCCGCTAGAGGTTTTCTCTCTGAAATCATCAGGGAAAACAAACAAACTCAAAGGGCAAATGTGTGCATAGCAAGAGGGAAGTCGTGGAAAGAGGTGTGTGGCTTGCGCCTTTGAGAGTTGGCAGAATGAATGAGCAGCCCAGGCTTGGTGAGTGTTCCAGATTTATTCAGAGATCCCGCTCTGTCTCCTCAGATTTGGTTTGGGATGCATGGGCTCTTTTTATTACTTCCTTTGTTAGAGGTTCAACATTCAAAAGTTTCAAAGAGTTGCTACAGAGTTTCTTCATCATTCTTGGGGAGCCAGGCAAGTGGGAAACTCTTTGTCTTAAGCAGCCATCTGAAAGACCCTACCTCCAGATTACACGTGGAGAGTCAGAGCTGTGAGATGCTTGCCCGTCCCTAGCTTTCCTGACTGTGTTACAACTCTGGTAGTCTGTCTGCACCCGGCTCCAGGCTTTTCGGGTTGTTGATCATTTTTGAGGTGTTGGAAACTTCATTTTGAGTTCAGGAGAGATTTGCCCAGCCAACTTCTAATCAGAGACTCTTTCCAATCCTGTCCAGTCTCTCTCCCTCCACTCCTTCCTCTAGTCATTCTCCATCAGGCCTTCAGAATGTGCTTTTTGGCGTGTCCAGTCAGATCATGGCACTCGGCTTCCTCTCTACACAAGGAAAAAATCCACACCATGTTCACCAAATGCTTATTCAACCCGCTGCTTCAGTCCTCCAGGCTTCCTGCTGGCTTCCCACCCTCTCCCAACACTCTGGCCTCAGGGCTTTTGTCTGGACCACTTTTCCCAAGGTATCTTCCCCTTTTGCTCAAAGTCAGTCATGAGCGAGGCATTCCTTAATTGCCACATCTTCTTTTTCTCTTTTCCTCTTTTCTTTTCTTTCTTTTTTTGTTTTTGAGACGGAGTTTGGCTCTGTCACCCAGGCTGGAGTGCAGTGGCATGAGCTCGACTCACTTCAGCCTCCGCTTCCCCCTGCACCCCAGGTTCAGGCGATTCTCCTGCCTCAGCCTCCCAAGTAGCTGGGATTATAGGCACCCACTACCACACCCGGCTAATTTTTGTGTTTTTAGTAGAGACAGGGTTTCGCCATGTTGGCCAGGCTGGTCTCGAGCTCCTGACCTCAGGTGATCCACCTGCCTCAGTCTCTCAAAGTGCTGGGATGACAGGCACGAGCCCCTGTGCTCGGCCAGTACCCACATCTCTATCCCACATTGTCACTGGGTTGTCATTTGTCTTTCCCTCTAGAATGTGGGCTTCCTGAAAGCAGGATAGTTCTGTGTCTCGTTAATTTATCTAGCTTTAGCGCCTAGAACAGTGCCTGGCATACCATGGGGGCTCAGTCAATATTTGTTGCATTGTAAATAGTGGGTTTGTGAGTTTTCCATTTCTCAACTACAACTCTCAGCAGATTCCAATGGGAGGGAGAACCAGGGTAGTCAGAGAGATAATAAACAAAATCAGCCAACATAGATGAATTCAGAGTATGGAGGACCAGGGAGGATGTGTCATCATACTTAAGAACACTGCCTCTGCTTAAAAGTTATTGTTAGCTCTGGAAACAATGACATATCTATTTGTGTAGTAGCCCTTTGCAGTAAACACATATGCATTAATTCATTAGATTCCCCTAAAAGAGTCTATTAAAATGGTGTTTAACTTTTTAATGCTGGTAATGTAAGATCTTCTTTGTAGGACTGCCTCTATTTTTTGTTGCTGTTGAAGGTCAGGTAGGGTATTGTAAGTGTTGGGTGATGTTTAGAACATACCTGTGACATTGGGCTGTTACTACTGAGCATCCATGTTGACATGTGGATTTTCTCTCTCTCTTTTTTAAAATATTATTTAAGAAAACATATCTCTCTGTCTCCCAGGCTGGAGTGCAGTGGTGTGAACACTGCTCCCTGTAGTGCCAACCTCCTGGGCTCAAGCAACCTTCTCCTCTCAGCCTCTGGAGTAGGTGGGACCACAGACATAGGCCACCAAACCCATCTAACTTTAATATTTTTTATAGAGGTGGGGGTCTCACCATGTTGCCCAGGCTGGTCTCAAACTCCTGGACTTGGACAATCCTCCCACCTCAGCCTCCCAAAGTGTTGGAATTACAGGTGTGAGTCACGATGCCCGGCCTCATAGTTTTTATTCTAATATTTTGCACTGTTATTCATGAGTCCTTCTTCTAACCTTCCCTGGCTGGTGTTACTTATGTAGAAAAGGAAGATGGGTCTTGTTAGTTGCCTTCAGGAAGACTAAAAGTCTTGTTTGGGAGAGAGAAGTCATAAAATGAAACTAATTTATTGGCCTTGGTGAAGTGTCAAGAACATTTAAGTCAAGACCAGGAGAATGGTGCTGGGGAACAAATTTAAATTTGTTTTTTATCTTGTAAAAAATATTAATTTTGAATACTGGGAAAGAATGGTAGGCAGAACTCTATAGTCCCTAAGATTTTCATATCATGGTATATATACATCTGTTTATCTAAACAAATATTAATGTAGGTGCTGCTCTGAAAATATTTTTGCAGATGTAATTAAAGCCCTAGCCAGGCGTGGTGGCTCACGCCTGTAATCCCAGCACTTTGGGAGACTGAGGTCAGCAGATCACTTGAGGTCAGGAGTTCAAGACCAGTCTGGCCAACATGGTGAAACCACGTCTCTACCAAAAATATTTTTAAAAAATTAACTGGATGTGGTGGCGCATGCCTGTAATCCTAGGTACTTGGGAGGCTGAGGCAGGAGAATCACTTGAACCCAGGAGGCAGGGGCTGCAGTGAGCCGAGATTGTGCCACTGCACTCCAGGCTGGGTGATAGAGCTAGACTCCATCTAAAAAAATAATAGTAATAATAATTAAAGCCCTAAATAGTTGGTGTTAAAATAGGGAGATTATCTTAGCTGGAACTGCCATAATCTGATGAGCCCTTAAAAGGGGCTAGACTAGGCACTTTTTTCTCCAGCTAAAGAGTCAGTCCATGAGGAAGCATCTTCTTTCATGGCTTTGACGAATGGGGGAAGGGAGCGTAGGCAAGGATGCAAGTGTCCTGTGGTAGCTGTGAGTGACCCTGACTGATAGGCAGGAAGGAAACAGAGATGTCAGTTCTACACCTGCAAGGAACTGAATTCTGCCACAAACGTGTGCTCCTAAGAAGACCTAGGGTTGTAGACAAGGACATGGCTGACTGACACCTTGTGAGACACTGAGCAGAGAAACCAACCATACTGTGTCCCCAGACTTGTGACCTAAAACAGGGGTGTTGTTTTAAGTTGCTGGGTTTATGGAAATTTATTACAGCAGCAATAGAAAACTAATCATTGAGGGAAATCTCATTCTGACAAAATCTGGAAAAAAAAATCTAAACTTTAAAAAATGAAATTTAGTTTGTTTTCTGAAAGAAAGTAATTTTTCTCCTTCCTTC
>NW_012108130.1:78536-83731 GCF_000951045.1 Mandrillus leucophaeus
GCCTGCCTCAGCCTCCCAAAGTACTGGAATTACAGCCATGAGCCACCATGCCCAGCAGAAAGTACTTTTTCAAGAACAAATGAACAACATACATCACCAATGGGATCCATGCTGCTTGCCTTGCCCCTTCGAGACCTGGTTAAATGAATAGATAAGAAGTTTTGGAATTAGTAGATCAAGTATTTATAAATTAGTGGGTAGCTCCAAAGTACTAGAAGAGACCTAAAATAGTTCTTGCCAAATATTTGTCTATTCTTGGAACAACCTTACTCATGCATTATAATTTGCTTAGCAATCCTTTCTTCATAGGCAGTGCAAAGATTAGTTACAGCCCTCCTACTGTCTGAATTACTGTACTTTCTGAATTAGTAGAGTTGGCACTGGTAATCTTAGAAATAAAAACAGTAAATAAAGCATTTAAATCCCCCCTAGTGTTGCTGACTTCATGTAAAGAGATAGTCATTTTTGAATATTTTGATGCCCGTACACATTTTTTTACAGAGGCAATATTGAAATGGGTTTGTATAAATAAGTTCTCTTTCTTGAAGCTTGAGCAAAGCGTCTTTACACAAGAAGCTTATAAGCACAGTCAATAAATTCAATAAAATGGCCCTTTTGAAAGGAAGCCACTGATGCATTTGTGGACTGACTTTTGCATGAATGACAGCGCAGTAATAAGAAAGCAGACAACAGCTTCCTCCGCCACCACCGCCCTGCCGTGCGTACACAGCACGGGGCTGCCCTCGCAGCAGGAGTGTGTGTTTGTCCTGGTGGCCGGGGACTGCGGCTTGGCCTTTTTGTTTACAAGAGAGAGGACAGCAGCCTCTGCCCTCCAGCTGCTGTGAAAACAGTGTTGGAAAACCAGAGCGAAGTTTCCACTGAAGAACTCACCCTGGGAAAAAAAAAAAAAAAAAACACCCGAACAAACAAACCTTCCCTCATAAAAGACCATCTGGGTTAAAGTACAGACCACTGGGTCAGAACCCAGATGGTAATGAGAATAGTTGTTCTTTAGCAAACTTTCCGAGTGGGATTTCCATATATTAAGTTGGAAGAGAGCCCAGCGTTGAAAAACAGGAAACTAACTGAAGGGCTGTTAGTGTAGTTTGTAATGAAGATTTTAGCAGTGAGATTAATAGTGTGTGTTGGATAAAGGATCCTCATCACTGGAGGTCTCCTTCCAAATGAAATGGGTGCTCATGCTGATTTGAATGTGGAGGTGACAGTGGCGATGGCGGATGCGTATGGATTAGAAGCAATACTTTGGAGGAAGTCTCAGCTGGGGTTGGGGATGGATTGCATCCTGAGGGGTACAAAAGGGGAGAAGGGAGGGGGAAGGACGAGGATGACTCTCACGTCATTTCTTTCCCCTCTTATCCTTTGTTCTTTTCTCGTATTATCACTCAGGGAAAATGGGAGTGGGCATGGGAGATACTTGCTTTGATTAGTCAGTGCCAGCATCCAGCAATGTGGCATTCTCTGCAGGGTGTCTTGAAGCCTCTGGGTGTTGACGGACAGTGTTGACCCTCTCTGTGTTAATAACACACCTCTAGCTATCTTAGACAGGAAACCACAGTCATTACACCATGGAGATCTCTTCATTACAGCTTTGCTACCTTGTTCATGGTCACATTAACGACTCCTGTCCCAGTTCATCATTGATAACACCTACAGTCACCCACGGGGCTCTGGGAGAGATATTGGGGGAGCAGACATGTAAACAAAACAATTTGTTTAAGTGGTAATTTATTTTCTAGCTTTTCTCTGTCACTCACTAAAGGTACAATGGTCCAAATAAATGCCGTCTTGTATGGATGTTTCCCCTGGCATTCTGTTCTACTGCAGTGCTTTGGAAAGACGAAGAGTCATTCTACCCATTCAGGGGTAGAGATTAGGGGCCAAAATGTAGAACGTTTTGTTGTAGAGATTATGCATCTAGGATAAATGGTGTTTTGCCCGGTCTGGTTACTAAAATGTGGAGGGGAATTGACTTTTTCATGATCTTGTTACCCTTTTCTTTTGTAACTGTCTACCATGATACTCCTGGTTGCTCCACTGTCTAGAATTTTTTTTTTCATTTTTGATGTTTGGTTTTGAGTTAGGTATCTGACTGAGTTCCAGAACTTTTGCTACTTGATCACCCTCTGCCAAACAATCATTAAAATATGCCCCTGTAATCAGTAATGGAGATGGAAATAAGTAATGGATAAGGATTTTCTTTTTTTTCGTTTTTTGTTTGTTTTGTTTGCTTTGTTTTGTTTGTTTGTTTTTGAAATGGAGTCTCACTCAGTCGCCCAGGCTGCAGTGCAATGGTGCGATCTTGCAATGGTGCGATCTTGCAATGGTGCGATCTCGGCTCGGTGCAACTTCCGCCTCGTGGGTTTAAGCGATTCTTCTGCCTCAGCCTCCTGAGTAGCTGGGACTACAGGTGCACCCCCTGACACCCGGTCAATTTTTGTATTTTTAGTAGAGACGGGATTTCACCATATTGACCAGGCTGGTCTCGAACTCCTGACCTCATGATCTGTCTGCCTTGGCCTCCCAAGGTGCTAGGATTACAGGCATGAGCCACCGTGCCTGGCCGATCATTTGTTTTTTAACTCAACATAGTAATATCTTCTTCTTGGGGCTATGGCCTGGAAACTGTAGCATGGGATGATGGGATAGGCATGTCACTTGGAATCATTTCTAGGGATCCACTCTGAGCTCTGCTGGTGTCTTCTGTTTCTTCATGTTTAATGTAATAACAACACCCGTCCTGCCTCCATTACAAGGTCAGAGGGAAAATTAAACATCAGTTGGCATTATCATTGTGGTACAGCACACTGTTGCCACGGGTGGTTGTTAGCGTTATTTCTGGACTGTTCATGAGAGTGAACGGGGATACCCCAAACCAAAGCTAGCCTTTGCAGTGTCTGTGTTCTGGTGATGATCACTGCTTTCAAACAAGTACCGTTAGGTCAAAACTAAAAGTGTGAGTCATGCAGCTGTGATATATTTGTAAAGAAACCTTTCTGGGCTTTCCTGGGAGTGTTTAGTTTGTTGTTCCTATATATGTCATCCAGAGAAGGACCTCTCTTCCCTACTCCACCTCATAATCCTAAAACAGAAATATGACCCAGTCTTTTTTTTTTTTTTCATTAATTTAGATAAGTTGTGAATTTTAGGGAGAAAAGTTCAGATTAGAATTACTTTTACATAGTTGAATGTGGCCTCTGGATTCCAAAGAGATGATGTGCTTACTGGCGGAAGAAAACCTACAGATGGAGGATGGGGAGAAAGTCAAGAACTTATTACTCAGTTTTTTATTTTGTAACCACTTGGAATAAATATTTGTGTAAAATATGAGTGTAACGATGTGGTTTTAGTTAAAACCAGAATGTGGTTGTTCGGAAATAACTGAGCAAAAGTTTGCCAGACATTCACATTTCACTGGGCACCCTGTATTGCTGTATACTAAATCTGGCCACCCTACCCAGGGAGCAAGGTATATAACATTTCCATTGATTGCATGCCACCTATACCTTTCATCAGCAAAGGGACACCTATACATCCTGGGGACAGAGCAGATAGAAGACACACATTCCATTGCCTTCATTCAAATAGATACTTTTCAAAAGATTTTAAACCCTGAGTTAAGGCAACATCACTCTTAATTATTGTGTTCAGGAATTCTTTTCTTTGAAACGAAACCTGCATTAGCACCGAGTGTTTCCTTGTTTACTTTTGTTAAATTTCCGGATAATACATAGCTCCCCTTAGGGACCTTTCTAAGTTTGGTGGAGAAAGAAACCCTAGTGGCTAACTTCAGTGTTTAGTCCTTAAATTTAAGTTCTTTATTATGTACCCACCAGGCCACTGGTCCTGGGTAGTGGGTATGGAGACATTTATGTGGATCTCACCCTGTTTCATCTGACCCTCCATGGATTAGATAGCCAGGCCAGGCAATGATTAGGAGGACCCCAAAGCCCAACTGAGGGACAAACCAGCATTTTCTTTCATGCAAGGATTAATTGGCCCTGTCTAGTGTCTACATTATTCTCCCCTTTTATATATGTTCTTTGTATCCAGCTGACATATTTAAAATTGCTTGTGGTCTACTGTGAGCCCCACATCATCTTTACCTCTAAATTTATTGACTCATTCTAACTTCATTTAACATCTGGCAACTTCTTTTCCTATTTACACTTTCTTTTACTACTTTTGATATACCTGATGTTCCTGCTGAGTAGGCCCTTGGATATATGGTCTTTTTTTTTCTTTTTTTTCTTTTTGAGACGGAGTCTTGCTCCATTGCCCGGGCTGGAGGGCACTGGCACAGTCTCGGTGCGCTGCAGCCTGCATCTCCCGGGTTCAAGTGATTCTCCCGCCTAAGCCTCCTGAGTAGCTGGGATTACAGTCATCTGCCACCACGCCCAGCTAAATTTTGTATTTTTAGTAGAGACCGGGTTTCACCATGTTGGCCAGGCGGGTCTCAAACTCCTGACCTCAGGTGATCCACCCGCCTCAGCCTCCCAAAGTGCTGGGATTATAGGCGCAAGCCACCATGCCCGGCCAGATATATGATCATCTTTTTTAAAAAAAATCAGGATTAAGTGTCCTCATATAAGCCTTAACATACTATGTAGTAACTGCTTCCCTGAATGATCAGTTCCAAAGATTTTGCTACTGTGTCCCAGGATGCAAACACGAGAACCTCAGTATTCAGGGCCACTCTCCTTTCAGGGGTCAAACTTGGGATACCAACACCCTGACATTATCTTTTTTGCTGTAGCTACTTGGCTTATCCAAAAGGGTCTCTACCCCTCTCTGCATAACCCCACCAGGATTGCTCATTAACTCCTTCTTCACCTCCAAGCCCCTCTGCTACTATGTTAGGATTAAATCTCCTATGAGACTGAAATATCTAAACAAATTTATATTTATTTAAAATTTCATTAAAGTGTAAGCTTACATAAAATGCGAACTGTTAAATGTGCAACCTTATGAATTTTTGTGTATGTCTATATCCATGTAATTACCACCAGGTTCATTCAAAATATAGAACATTTCTAGCACCCAATAATACCCCTCATACATTATCTCAGTCAGTAATTTCTTTTGCATGTTTTTTGATTTCATACACATGGAATCCTACTGTATATAGTCTTTTGTCTGTAACTTCTGTAACTTGCCATTATGTCTGTGAGGATCCA
>NW_012108130.1:84041-86525 GCF_000951045.1 Mandrillus leucophaeus
TGCCCGGCCATGTGTTTCCACATTCTCCCATGGGTGAACATTATGCGTGTCTCCAGTTTGGGACTATTTATGAATAAAGCTTCTACGAACATTCTTATACATATGTATTTTGATGGAAACAAACATTTACTTCTGTTGGCTATATAGCCTCAAAGGAATTGCTGGGCGGTAGCCTATTTGTGTGATATTTTTAATGCGAGATAATAGATTTACATACTGAGAATTGTGCTTCATAGTAAGCTGTTTTGGGTGTATTTTTCATTGATTGAGAAATAGCTCTAATATGGACCTAATAGCTCATATAGACATATTGCTTAAGTTCTTCAGTCTGAGATAAGTGATTTCTTTAGGTTACCAATGTCATTTTGAACACTAATTCAGGTATGTTTTCTTGTTAAAGTCCTGGCCCACTTCCATAGCTCATGTTACTGTTTTCTGTATTAGCCTTCTTTCTCCACCAGCATTTAGATTATTGCTGAAAAAATAATATGAGGGTCCAGGGTCAACACTGTCAGAATCTTTCTTGTAAAATTACTCGTGGGTTGACATTGAACTACAGATGACAAGTATGTCAGATCGTGTGAGGTAAAACTACAGAGCAAGGAGGTTAATTTTTCAAATGGATTTATTTGAGCAACAAGCATTTATGAAGCACTGTATGAAGCCATTGCTCTGTCAAGTAAAGTAAAATATAGCCATTATATTCAAGTACCTGACAGTTTAGTGGTGGGGGCAGAAAATGAAGACCATTGTTTGCAATGTTCTTTAAGCAAGCATTGCCCCACATGTTAGAGGGGAGGAAGGGAGTGGGGGGCGGTGATGAGAGAGCATGAATGAGGACATCAGAATCAGATTGGAGATTCAAAGAAGGCTTCCTAGAAAAATATATTTTGATGGAAGAAAACAAATTAGATATTTGGGGAGATAGAGTGAGAGTGAGGACTTTGCACTCTAGGAGAAGGGACCAAATAGCATATTTAAAGGAATGGAGGCATGAAATAGCATTATCCATCTAGTAGTCAATTTAGGGGATAAAACATTTTTTATTCCATTGATGGTGTTATTGCTATATACATTTCTGGAATGCCTCTTTTGGAGTGACTTTTAGAGCTAATTTTCAAACCACACCAGAAAATCACTCTTTGATACTTTATAGCTTTGACCCAAATGGTATTTCCCAGCTGGACACTCACCAGATTTGTCTCCTAAACACTTTTGGCTCATTCCAAAGAAATACAATCTGTCTTCAGAAGGTTTAAGGCTTACCACTATTGAGAACATTCAAAAGCCTGTGTGTGTCCCAGAACTCAGAAATCAATTCCAAAAGGCCACTTGTGTACAAAAAGCACTTATCATTGGAATAAGTCTATAACCTCCCAACGTGAAGGTTCAGTTTCCCAAAGACTCGGCTTTCAACCAAGTTTTTATTTTAGAAATTTTATGTCAAAATTGGATCATTTTATGTGTTGGGGGCCAGGGGAAAGAGATGGTGGGGAGTGAGTGGGTGTGCTTTATACTAAGCCCAGTGCTTTTTATTAGTTGTCTTAGGATATGATAATTATCTCTGGGTTTGGTTAAACTGGCTTGTAGATCATGGAAACAACGGTTATCTGAGAGGTGGCAATGAAAGCCAAATTCAGGTAGTGAGGGCTGGGTGTGGTGGCTCATGCTTGTAATCCCAATACTTTGGGAGGCCAAGACAGGTGAATCACTTGAGGTCAGGAGTTTGAGACCAGCCTGGGCAACACAGTGAAAGCCTGTCTCTACAAAAAATACAAAAATTAGCTGGGCATGGTGACATGGGCTGTGGTCCCAGCTACTTAGGAAGCTGAGGTGGGAGGATTGATTGAGCCTGGGAGGTCACAGCTGTGAGCCGTGATCTCACCACTGCACTCTGGCCTGGGCAACAGAGCAAGATCTTGTCTCAAACAAACAAAAATTCCAGGTGGTGAGAATCTGTGGTGTCAGGCTGATTTGACCTAACTGTAAAGCAGCTTTGTGAAGCTGTGGAGCAGATGAGGAAGCATGGAGGAGATACTACAGAAGGGAAGAGGGCTTGGGAAGGCAGGAGGGGGATCCCAGAGAGTCAGGGAACCTGGGCCAGCTCCGACAACAATCAGTTAATTCTTTGGCCTCCGGCTGTATATTTTGAATTGATCTCTTCTTAGTTCATCCACTACCACGACTTTTAAACAAAAATAACCCGAAACCTCTTCTACAATCTCCTAAGATCAGTATAGGTCTTACCTGTTATGTTCCATGTATTTAATTAATCAAACCTAGTTATTTTTGAAGATAAGAAATAGTTTTGTGACCCAGCTGGGTGGGAGGGGATGAGAAGAATGATGACTTTTTCACCTTAAAACTTTCCTGATGAGGCACTAAACCACTGGGCTGGTCTACACTGGTCTAAAGGACATTTCCTTCCTTCCTTCCTTCCTTCCTTCCTTCCTTCCTTCCTTCCTTCCTTCCTTCCTTCCTTCC
>NW_012108130.1:86595-89264 GCF_000951045.1 Mandrillus leucophaeus
CTCTAATTTATCTTCAAAGTTGCTTTTTTTTCTTCCTGTAGGTTTCTGTAGTCCCCTTAACTCCTAAAAGTGAGTGCCATGGAGTGACTTTGATCCTGTCTCTTATTCTCCTCTCCTCTCCTCTCCTCTTCTCTCATCTCTCCTTTTGAGATAGGGTCTTGCTCTGTCACTCAGGCTGGAGTGCAGTGGCGTGATTACGGCTTACTGCAGTCTTGACCCACTAGGCTCAAGCAATCCTCCCCGCTCAGTCTTCTGAGTAGCTAGGACTACAGGCAGACACCACCATGCCCAGGTAATGTTTAAATTATTTTGAAGTCAGGGACTCATTATATTGCCCAGGGTGATCTTGAACTCCTAGGCTCATGCAGTCCTCCCGCTTCAGCCTCCCAATGTGACTTTTTAAAAAAGGTGTAGAGGCCCTACATTAAACAAGTGTAACAAGCTGTTAATTTGCAAATAGCCATCAATACCTTTGGATGTCAATACCTGAAGGTTGTCAGAGTTTTCATCTGTTTGTTCACACAGATTATATATTCACACACAGCATTGGTTAGAACCATACTGAGGATCAACCAATGCCCTCAAACCAAGAGGGTTTCCACTAGCAGTTACAGTGGAAAAGGAGGGACTTAACTGCAGTTTCCACTCTCCTATCATTTTGTCTTGTATCGCGTGCTACCATCAGTTTATTGTTTCATGAGGATGCCCACACTGAATCAAGGAGGGGTATCCAGAGAGATTTCACTTCCACACAGAAGCACCAGCACTTAATTTCTCACAAAATCAAATATTTTACATTGGTTCTGAAACACTACATGGTTTGTGTTTGAAAATTAGCATTCAGGCTTAAGGTAAGGTCAATATGTGTCTGTTCTTGGTTTTCTGAGCCTTTCTTTGGTTTCTAGTGAAACATATTGATACGATTTGGCAGTGTCCCCACCCAAATCTCATCTTGAACTGTAGTTCCCATAATCTCCATGTGTCATGGGAGGGACCTGGTGGGAGGGAATATTGAATCATGGGGGTGGTTGCCTCCATGCTGTTATCATGATAGCGAGTGAGTTCTCATGAGATCTGATGGTTTTATAAGGGACTTTTGCCCCTCTTCACTCTGCACTTCTTACCGCCACTATGTGAGAAGGACCTGTTTGCTTCCCTTTCTGCCATGATTTTAAGCTTCCTGAGGCCTCCCCAGCTATGCCGAACTGTGAGTCAATTAAACCCTTTTCCTTCATAAATTACCCATCTTTATTAGCAGTGTGAGAACAGACTAATACACGTATCAAAACTATCAAAAGAAAGCAATTGGTATTAGATTTTGCATTTGCCACCATAGTATGTGTGCATGAGTGTGTTGTGTGAGTGTGTGCATTTTTTTCCCACTGGGATGGAAAAAGGCACTTAGAGGATAATGAAGTTGCTCTCCTGACACCGCTTCACCTCTTCTACCATTTGAGCAAGAGTGTTTTCATATACTGTTGTCTAGCAATTGACCTTTCCTGTGTCTATCTATCACTTACTAATTTTATTTGTGCTCAGCACCCTTGCCACAAATTTGCTTTTCAAGTAGAAAACAGTAAATATACCTCAATAATACTTATTGCCCTGAAAAATGCATAGGCAGAAGTCATAAAATTTTGCATGCTACACAGCAGATCCTTTCACTGCACTCTGGAAATACGGAAGCCTATTCCAGTCCCAATTCCATTTTGTTTTTCTGTTGTTCATTTTTCTTTTTTTGGTGGAGTTTCGCTCTTGTTGCCCGGGCTGGACTGCAATGGTAAAATCTCGGCTCACCACAACCTCAGCCTCCCAGGTTCAAGCAATTCTCTTGGCTTAGCCTTCTGAGTAACTGGGATTACAGGCATGCGCCACCACTCTCAGCTGATTTTGTATTTTTAGAAGAGACAGGATTTCTCCATGTTGGTCACGCTGGTCTCGAACTCCAGACCTCAGGTGACCCACCCGCCTTGGCCTCCCAAAGTGTTGGGATTACAGGCATGAGCCACCACACCTGGCCTTCTGTATATTGTTAACAGCGCTTTTGGTGATCTTGAACACACTGGCATGTAACTAAAAAATTTCCTTTTGGAAAAATGCCAAGAAAGGGGATATAATTTGCAAAGAGTTCAACTCAGATGATGATTAAGCATCTATCATTTACATGACCACAATTAATTCATGGAGTGGTTTTTTTGGTGGAGAGCAGGGGTACTGAGCATTCTTTAGCTCTTCATCACCAATATTAATTTGAATGGCTTTGGCCAGGTGCAGTGGCTCAAGCCTGTAATCCCAGCACTGTGGGAGGTCGAGGTGGGTGGATCACAAGGTCAGGAGTTGGAGACCAGCCTGGCCAATATGGTGAAACCCCGTCTCTACTAAAAATACAAAAAAAATTAGCTGGGCATGGTGGCACATGCCTGTAATTCCAGTTACTCGGGAGGCTGAGGCAGGAGAATTGCTTGAATCCTGTAGGCGGAGGTTGCAGTGAGCTGAGATGGTGCCACTGCACTCCAGCCTGGGTGACAAAGCGAGACTCCAGCTCAAAAAAAAAAAAAAAAAAAATTGAATGGCTTCTGTACTTCCTTGTAATTGAATTATTAATAATAATGAAGAGCTTATAAACTTTGAATTTAATCTTCATTAATACATAAAGCTCAAAGAGTAAT
>NW_012108130.1:89314-105034 GCF_000951045.1 Mandrillus leucophaeus
AATCTCGGCTCACCACAACCTCAGCCTCCCAGGTTCAAGCAATTCTCTTGGCTTAGCCTTCTGAGTAACTGGGATTACAGGCATGCGCCACCACTCTCAGCTGATTTTGTATTTTTAGAAGAGACAGGATTTCTCCATGTTGGTCACGCTGGTCTCGAACTCCAGACCTCAGGTGACCCACCCGCCTTGGCCTCCCAAAGTGTTGGGATTACAGGCATGAGCCACCACACCTGGCCTTCTGTATATTGTTAACAGCGCTTTTGGTGATCTTGAACACACTGGCATGTAACTAAAAAATTTCCTTTTGGAAAAATGCCAAGAAAGGGGATATAATTTGCAAAGAGTTCAACTCAGATGATGATTAAGCATCTATCATTTACATGACCACAATTAATTCATGGAGTGGTTTTTTTGGTGGAGAGCAGGGGTACTGAGCATTCTTTAGCTCTTCATCACCAATATTAATTTGAATGGCTTTGGCCAGGTGCAGTGGCTCAAGCCTGTAATCCCAGCACTGTGGGAGGTCGAGGTGGGTGGATCACAAGGTCAGGAGTTGGAGACCAGCCTGGCCAATATGGTGAAACCCCGTCTCTACTAAAAATACAAAAAAAATTAGCTGGGCATGGTGGCACATGCCTGTAATTCCAGTTACTCGGGAGGCTGAGGCAGGAGAATTGCTTGAATCCTGTAGGCGGAGGTTGCAGTGAGCTGAGATGGTGCCACTGCACTCCAGCCTGGGTGACAAAGCGAGACTCCAGCTCAAAAAAAAAAAAAAAAAAAAAATTGAATGGCTTCTGTACTTCCTTGTAATTGAATTATTAATAATAATGAAGAGCTTATAAACTTTGAATTTAATCTTCATTAATACATAAAGCTCAAAGAGTAATATCTTTTGACCGTGAATAGACTGCTTCTCTAATTTATCTTCAAAGTTGCTTTTTTTTCTTCCTGTAGGTTTCTGTAGTCCCCTTAACTCCTAAAAGTGAGTGCCATGGAGTGACTTTGATCAGGGAACATACATCGGTAACTGTTTTGTGACCTTAGTCCTGGCTATGTTTTATGGCTTGGGCCAAAGTTTATCATATAATTTCCACTTTAGGAATTTGCTCCAGTTACTGAGGCTTTGAGGGCAGGGGAGGTGAAGTAGTATTGTGGGAGAGGAGCAATATGTGTGTTTTGTTTTCAGTTTCTATAGTGAGTGGTCTGGTTTGAAATGAGTGCAGGTGGTTGCAGTCCACTCCCTCCCCAAACAGGACAAATAAGATCATTTTGCTCTTTCAGGAAGCTGAGGGCAAGCCTGCACAGGTGAGGGCATGAGAGGCAAGCCATGTGCACACCTGGTGTCCTGGTGCTTCTTGGGCAGGTCAGCTCCATGCAGTACATTGCCCCTGAAGGGAATGGGGCCAGAAGGCATAACAGGGCATGAGGATCTTCTCTGTACCAAGAATCATTCTAGGTAACTCCCCTGAGATTTCTCATCCTCTTGAGAATCCTGTGAGATGATCCTACTGCCCTTATTCTTCCAGATGGAAAAACAGATTACCCAGGATTCACTGCTTGTGAGTGGCAGAAAGTGGCAGCATTAGAACTGCTGCACTCCATGGATACACCCAGCGCATGTGCTCTCCTCTAGTGTGTGATTCCGGTTCATTTCAGTCAGATTTTGGATTCCACTCAATGAAGTTTATAATTGCTAAGTTGTGCTGTGAGTGCTTAGATCACTGAGAATTTCAATGAAACCACTATTCTCAAAGTGTGGTCCATGGACCAAGTACCTTGGAATCCCTTGAAAGCCCCTGTTGAAAATTCAGATTCCTGGCCGGGCACGGTGGCTCATGCCTGTAATCCCAGCATTTTGGGAGGCCGAAGCGGGTGGATCACGATGTCAGGAGTTTGAGACTAGCCTGACCAATATGGTGAAACCCCATCTCTACTAAAAATACAACAATTTAGCTGGGCGTGGTGGTGCACATCTGTAATCCCAGCTACTCAGGAGGCTGAGTCAGGAGAATCACTTGAAGCTGGGAGGCGAAAGTTGCACTGAGCGGAGATCACACCACTGCACTCCAGCCTGGGTGACAGAGCAAGACTCCATTAAAAAAAAAAAAAGGCAGGTTCCTGAGCCCTGCCTCAAACCAACTAGGTCAGAAGCTCTGGGGGTAAAGCCCAGGTGTAGGTTCTCTGGGAGTTTCTATCATGCTCTAAAATTTGACTGTCATGCCATAAAACCTTTTTATAGTGCTCCAGTATAAAAAAGATCTTGGGGTTAAGCTTGGCTAAACAAATATGTCTGCAGGCTGGCAGTTCATGAATTCCACCTAAAGACTATCTGGTTTGTCCCTCATTTTACCCAAAAGGAAACTGTGGTTTACAGGGTTGAAGTAACACGTTAAAATTCTCATGGCTTTTTTTTGTGGTAGAGCAGACACTAGAACCAGTTCTCCTCCCTCCGCTCCATAGCTGGCTGCTTCTAATCTTTTAAAAATCAGCTAATCAACGCAACTTGGATCCATTTCAATCCTGTCAGTGACCCTACGTTCAATATAAAAGATGAGTCCTGGGAGAACTGCCATTCTGATTCACATTCATTTGAATGTTGAAAAAAACAGTGCATTTCTTCAGAGTTCTCTGTAGGAGGTGGAAAGATTCAATAAGCTTGCGAGAAAGGTTTCCATCTCACCCACACCGTGTGTGCGTGTGCGTGTGCGTGTGCGTGTGCGTGCACACACACACGTGCGCGCGCGCGCGCGCGCGCACACACACACACACACATCAGCAACACCACATAGCCCCTATCTGTCACAACATGAGGGAGGGGACTCACAAACATGCATAATTTATGCAGGATTTTCATGGATTTTTCAGTATTTGGAAGTGATTTCTTAAATTATACATTGAAACAGCTCCATAAAGATGAAGCTGGAGTTAGTTTCACAGTAGCCTTAAAAGTAAGAGAATTTGCGTCTCTGGGATCAATATGCATATTTCAAAGTGGGACATTTCACTTTATAGAATTTAGAGGGTCTGTGGCTGTGGTTGACATTTTTAGTTCATTGGGCTGAGCAACCAATTGCTATACAATACTATGGAAATGAATGGTGAAAGAGATTGCCCTGGAAAACTTTGTTCAATTTAGTTAAGAAATATTAAATTCCTGAGGACAATCTACTTGTTTGTGATTTTCAATTTCTCTTAAAATAGTATAAAAGGATCTTCTTGGGTGGGAGTACGGGGGTGACAAGGAAGGGACCAAATCTCACTTGTTCATATTTTTACTTAGTTTGGATTCCAAATAATGGGGCCTCTCATAAAAGATTTGGACCCTGCCCCCAGCCTTTTGGTAATAAATGTGGCTGCTTTGTTTTGTTCCCTAATTATTTCATTCGTCAAAGTCTTATCTTCCCAATAAAGATGGTAACTCCTCTGGACTGGGTCTGCTTTTCGCATTTTCCTTCTTTTATATACCACCATGGTATAGAACTTATTTTTGCTTAACAAATAGTTTTGGACATCAGGAAGAGACAGAGCCGTATACAATAGGTAGTTTACAGTCAAATATTTACTGCTTTAAATAAGGCAGAATAAGTAGTGTTTAATTAGAGCACAGACTTTGTGGTAAGGCAGGCCTGAGTTTGAACCTCAGCTGTGATACTTACTGCCTCATTTGAAAAAAGTAAATTTTGGCGGGCATGGTGACTCTCATCAATAATCCCAGAACTTCAGGAGGCCGAGGAGGGAGGGTTGCTTGAGCCCAGGAGTTCAAGACCACCCTGTGCAATACAACGAGACCTAAAATTTCAAAAACTTATTAAAAATTTCAAAAAATTAGCTGGGCATGGTGTCGTGTGTCTGTAGTCATAGCTACTGGGGAGGCTGGGGTGGGAAGATTGCTTGGGCCCCCAAGATGGAGGCTGCAGTCAGCTATGATCATACTCCAGTATTACAGCCTGAGTGACAGACTCTATCTCAAAAAAAAGTATATTTTATTGTGTATATTTAAGGCATACAACATGCTGTTAAGAGAGATACATATGTAGATAGTAAAACGGTTACGATAATGAAGCAAGTTAACATGTCTATCATCTTGCGTGGCTACCCGTGTTTTTGTATGTATGGCAAGAGCAGCTAAAATCTATTCATTTAGCAGAAATATGGAATACAATATTATTAACTATAGTCCTCATGTACTTCAGATCTCTAGACTCGTTTATTTTACATATCTGCCACTTTGTTCTTACTCCCTTGTATGATCTTGCACAAGTGGCTTGATGACCACTCCACCTTTAGATTTCTGTTCTATGAGTTAAAAGTAACTCTCAGCACTGTTGCAAAGATTAAGTAGCAGAATCCATGAGTAAGCACTCAGTAAATGGCAAGTGCAATCATTATTAGCAACAACCATAATAATAGCCATAGTTCCATTATTAAAGGGGACGATTGCCCTTGTTATCCAAGTGCTCATCTCATTTGACTTTGGGCCTTTGGAATTAATAAAGTAGGCTTAGTTCCTGGGTGTGGTTTTCTTTTTTCCACCAAAATTTGTTTTGTTTAGTTCGAACCATATTTTATGATGTTTCCATTTTAAACACATTCTCCCAAGTGCTGAAATTTTAAGCACGAAAGTTTGAAGATATCTCCTCTTATGAAGGGAACTTTTAAAAATATTTAATGACTGCTTTTTTAAGTTTGTAGTCTGAGGAAAGAGCAGCATTACCTTGGCCATTGACTGAAATAAAGACATAACACAGGTATTGGAAACTGAACAGAAATTTGGAGTCTGTGAGTGAAGAGTGGGTCATACAGACAGCCCTCCTTCCTCAGACATTCAGGTGCATTCTGGGTAAGTTGACTGATTTCAAAATGCTCACCTTCAAGTGCCAGGCGCAACACTATAATGAGCTTCCTTTCTCATAATTCTTCTTTTCATGATTTTCTCAGCTGGATTCTTCAAAGGATTATTTGTAAAGACCTTTATGGTGTGTTATGATTTAATCAGATGTAGCCCAAATTTCCCAAGATCTGTTAATTATCATCGCCACACAAGTGCAACAGAGGAAGCAAAATGTTTTTCATTTGGGCAGGTTGAGGGTTTGTTTAACACGTACTTAGGGCCATTAGGATCACATCAAAATATAGTGCATGGTAATTACGCATGAAATAAAAGATCACCTGCTGTTTAAGTAGCTAGTTTCTTGATAATATTGCAATAAAGTATTGAGAGAAAATTGGTTTCTCAATAGCAGTAGAACACCTTGTTTAAGGGACAAAGTGAACTGCATTAGGCTGAAAAATGAAAAAGGGGGAAATGAAAAATAGATTTGATCATCAGAGTTGTCAGTGGATATTGTTCTCAGTCTTAAAAGAATTAGTTTTAGTCTTTCCCTTCATTAGAATGGAGAATTGTTTGTTTGCATCTAGATAGTGGTGGAGTTGGTATGTTTCAGAGTTAATGAAATGCAGAACAGAATAAATCCCTCAGGAAAGAAAGGAAAGGGGGTATGTTAGCCTTAGTATATGAGAGTAGTCAAAAGCCTGGCTTTAAAAGTCAAAGAAACCCCAAAGTTGACACCTGGTCCCTATGCTAACTAGCTGTGTGACCTCCTCCATGTTACTTAACCTTTCCGACCTCCCAGTTTCTTTATCAGCAAAATGGAAATGTTATTATTAATATAACAGACCTTGTTGAAAAGATGCAACGAGACAGTGTATGTAAAGCACTTTAGGAAGACATGTCTGTCACGTGGCTGTGCTAAGTTAGATTTTATTATCCTGTCAACAGGCTGAATAGCAAGGGGAGAAAGTTCTAAACTTTGGAATCCTGTCATAATACACACAGAGATCTCATTCCATGTGAAAGAATCCTCATTTTGGAATGGGATGCTGCCTCGTGGAACTGCCGTGACAAGGATATGAAGTTACGTAAAGCTGTGATGGTGGTCCTTTGAAGAATATGTGGAGACTTTTCTCTATATTGGATTATTATATTTTTACTTTTTGAAAGCATTACACTTTGAATCATTTCATGATTATTTGGCTAACAAAACAGGTGATTTCTGTGAATATATGTATATGTGTGTGTGTATATATATGTGTGTGTGTGTGTGTGTGTGTGTGTATTTATTTATTTATTTAACCATGGACATGCCCTTGATGAAAAAGAAATACTTTGCTTGGTTATTCCTCTAAGTGGAAATTTGGACATTGCCCTTTGTTCATGGCGGGGAAGATTTTTAGTTACTCCACATATCAGAATTATCTACGTGAATGGTTAGCAATACTTAGGATTAAAAAGTAACTAGTTGCAGAAAACTTGTTATTTTTTCTAATTCTAAGAAAGTAGCTTCATTTTGGGTATTAGAGAAAAGCTCAAGAGATTCACTGATTAATATGTATTGAGCCTATTACATAGCTGACAATGTGCTAGTGTTTTCACGGTTTCTATCTAACTTACAGAATAACTGAAAGAGGAAGAAAAATATTCTATTCCATATGTATCAGCAGACTATCCTTTAAGTTCTAAAGTTGGCTTATGATCTCCTGAATTGCACAATATTTATCCGCAGAACCTTGAAACTACTTAATCAGAGACCTCTGACCCCAAAATGCCGACATTACTCTTGGTGGTCTTGCAAGGTAATTTCCCCTTGTTTTTAATGTATCCATTGAAACACTAAATGGAAATATTTAGTTCCCTGATGCTAAGGGAATATTCCAACTGGCAGCACTGATTCCACTCCAGGTTATTAATTAAACAGTAGCAATCAGCCCATCTGATCTTTAATGTTCTATTGCTGCTGACTGATGTACAGACATCAGACATTTTGTAATCTAATACAAAATTGCTCTGTGCTTAAGACTGAAGAAAAACAACACATAATTTATACTATGTTTTGTCTTTATTTTCAAGTTCCAGAGGATATTCTGGTTGTATCTTTCTATGATTAACTTAAAAAAAACAAAACAAAACAAAAACAGGCCAGACAGGGTGACTCACACCTGTAATCCCAGCACTTTGGGAGGCCGAGACGGGCAGATCATGAGATCAGGAGATCAAGACCATCCTGGCTCACAGGGTGAAACCCTGTCTCTACTAAAAATATAAAAAAATTAGCCAGGCGTGGTGGCGGGCGCCTGTAGTCCCAGCTACTCGGGAGGCTGAGGCAGGAGAATGGCATGAACCCGGGAGGCGGAGCTTGCAGTGAGCCAAGATCTCGCCACTGCACTCCAGCCTGGGTGACAGAGCGAGACTCCGTCTCAAAAACAAAACAAAACAAAACCAAAACAAAACAGAAAAAACAAGACACTACATATCTCAAGCCCAACATGAAGGGTATTGAGAGTAAATTATAGTTAAATCATTTATTTCTGACTTTTCATTTTTGTGTATTCATTTTTTCAACAAACATTTTTTGAATGCATACTGTGTGTCAGGAGACATCCTTCTAGACACCTGAACTTGTAACAGTGAGTAAAAGAAAGATTTCTGGCTGAGCGTGGTGGCTCATGCCTGTAATCCCAGCACTTTGGGAGGCCAAGGCGGGTCGATCACCTGAGGTCAGGAGTTCAACACCAGCCTGGCCACTATAGGGAAACCCTGTCTCTACTAAAAATACAAAAATTAGCCAGGCATGGTGGCACACGCCTGTAATCCTAGCTACTCGGGGGGCTGAGACAGGAGAATCGCTTGAATCCAGGAGGCAGAGGTTGAAGTGAGCTGAGATCATGCCACTACACTCCAGCCACCTGGACCTGTCTCAAAACAACAACAACAACAACAACAAAACACACAAAGATTTCTCTTTCTGTGAAATTCATATTCCTCCCAAATGGAGGTTGTTGGTCTCTTGACTCCTGTGGTTGTACTTGGAAAGAAGAATTAAACCAGAAGAGGAGATATTCTACAAATCATATTTGGGTGATTTAATTAACCTCTGTCCGCTATCCTCACTCCCCACCCCTTCACTGCTACCATCAATAAATACCATGCTTACACACATACCTTGAGTGGAGGAGGAAGGGAAGACAAGTCAGAATTTGCTGTATATGCAGTAGTCTAAGAGCCAATGTGGAGTTGACCTAAGGGGATCCTTATAAAAACGTAGCAGACAAGAATTATATGCACTTCATTGGAATTCCACTAATTCCAGATTTCAGATCAGCTGGGAGGGTTGTCTAGACTGAAGCTTTACATTGTTATCTTTAAAGATAGTGTAAATTAAAAAGATGGAGGGGAAATAGGTACAGTGTATAAGTAAACAAATGATACAAAGCACTGTAATTCCCCAAAGCAGTTTCTTTGACAGTGCACAATGGTTTCTACTTAATACTGCATATTTTATAGTTTTCACTAACTTTAATCAACATAACCATTTAGCTAAAATTATGGTGACTTTCATCAAACGAACCTCATGATGAAAGGGTTGGGAGGGGATGTGGGTTGCATGTAATAAAATCTCCATATATTTGGCATAAACAAACACACATATCATCCTCTTGGGAATAAAATAGCAGGAGGTTTTTTAGAGATAGGGCCTCACTCTTTCGCTGTTGGGCCAAACCCCAATTAACCTCAATAGGGGCTGGGCGCAGTGGCTCATGCCTGTACTTCAAGCACTTTGGGAGGCAGAGGTGGGCAGATCATCTGAGGTCAGAAGTTTGAGGCCAGCCTTGCCAACGTGGTGAAACCCCATCTCCGCTAAAAATACAAAAATTAGCCAGGCGTGTGGTGTGTTCCTGTAATCCCAGCTGTTGAGGAGGCCGAGGCAAGAGAATCACTTGAACCCAGGAGGTGGAGGTTGCAGTGAGCTATCCTGCTATCCTGCCACTGCAGTCCAGCCTGGGTGATGGAGTGAGACCCTGTCTCAAAAAGAAAATAAAAAAACGAAAACCACCACCACGACCACAACAAAACTCCAACAGAGAAGGCGCCGGGTTCAAAAGGCCAAAGAAGAGACTTAGAGCCAGCAAACGAGACATGGAGTTATATTAAGGGCTTAATACAGGGAAGAGAGTTCAGTGGTGGTTGGCTGGACAGGAGAACCACCTTAGGTACAGAAATGGTCCAGTGGCAGCTAGTTGGACAAGGTAACCACAGGCTCAGTGGCAGCAAGCTGGTCGGGAAAACCACAGCTGCCTGCAGACATCAGGCACTTTATATGACCTTTCACTTAACACCTGCCCTAACAACCTCCCCCTAGTAACCTTCATTTAACCCGAAACTCAGCACCTCAATCCCCTATATAGCCTGTGTTCCAGGGAACAGGAAGGGAAGGAACAACACTGCTGTATGGGATGAAATGGGATGGGATGGTGGAAGAGCAGTTCAGATGTTCCTCATAGATAAGGAAGGACTCTCCAGATTGGTCATGTCCAGTTTCCTACCTTGGAACACACATTCAGGTGCATCTGCCCTAGAGGGTCATTCTAAGGGTATGCTTACATTATTGCTATCAGGGGTGTGTACCCTACAGTCATCTAGGCTGGAGTGCAGTGGTGCAATTACAGCCCACTTCAGCCTTGAACTCCTGGGCTCAAGGGATCCTCCTGCCTCAGCCTTTAGATTAAATGGGACGACACATGTGTGCCACCATTTTTTTTTTCGTTTTGTTTTTGAGATAGAGTCTTGCCCTGTTGCCCAGGCTGGAGTGCAGTGGCATGATCTGGGCTCACTGTAACCTCTGTTTCCCAGCCCCAAGCAATCCTCCTGCCTCAGCCTCCCGAGGAGCTGGAATTATAGGCACGCACCACAAAGCCCAGCTAATTTTTGCATTTTTAGTAGAGATGGGGGTTCCGCCATGTTGGCCAGGTTGGTCTCAAACTCCTGACCTCAAGTGATCTGCCCGCTTTGGCCTCCAAAAGTGCTGGGATTACAGGTATGAGCCACTGTGCTGAGCCATTCTTGACTAATTTTTTTTTTTTTTTCTTTTTTGAGATGAGGTCTTGCTATGTTGCCCAGGCTGGTCTCAAACCCCGGGTCTCAAAATGCTAGCATACTTCCACCTTAGCCTCCTGAAGTGCTAGGATTACAGGTGTGAGGCACAGCACCAGGCCCCCTTGGCTAAATTTGGTTTGCCACACTTTCAGAAGCAACATAAGCAGTTTCTGCTTTTCATAGCATAGATTCATAGAAAGAAGAGTATTCCAAATAGATAATGACTTGTTTACTAGAGCGACTGGGAAGTCTGAAGCATATTCTTCTACCAGGAAGTGGTAGTTTTGCATATTACCTGGTAACTGAATGAGGAAGAAAATAGTAACCTAAACTGACAAATGAGCCCACTGAGGTGGCGTTGTTTAAATGCACAAAATCTGAGGCAGTGGAAAGAAGGAATTGATTGCCTTGCTAATTTTTTCCCCCCTGCACTGACCATTCTTAATTAATATATGAGGTACCATTTACCCAAACAGATTTTTCAGCACTTGGTTATGGAGGACACTAAGTGGCGAGTTCATAGCTCAGGCAGAGAGCTGGGAGGTAAAGACTCCTGTCGACTTTGAGATCTGTGGTTCTATGCAAGGCAACCATGAAGGAAGGAGTTGTTTAGACCCTATGTTTCAGGCCAGCAGCAGGAGCTCAGCCTGCCATTAACAGTTTGTTCCTTGTGCATCTTGTAAGCACTTGGAAGTTTTGCTTGAGTGTTTTCTTAAGAAAGATCCATTGTTAGGGTGCAAGAGCAATTCTTATTTGCTGCAAGAGTATTTATCTTCAATAGCATATAGCTGAATCTCACTTTATATGTGAATTCTTGAAATAAGTGCACGTATGTTGCATGCTTGCAAATTGCATCCAATTAGAATAGCTTATTTTAAAAGCTGTTTTAGAGAATTCAGAAGTATAAACTCATAAAATATCAACTTATCCCCTATTATTCCCTTTGGTACATTTAGATTTCTAGGTGCTGGTTTTGCTTAAATTCACTATAAATCTTAATTGAAAAGCATATTCAAGTCAATGATTAATATCAAAGATAACTTTTTTTATCCTAAAGCCTATATGCCAGAACACCCCTGTCCACCAGTCTGTCTGCTTCTTCCTCATATCTGCTTCAAAATCAAGAAATGATTGGAATCTGGGTGCAGTCACATGCACCTGTAGTCCCAGCTACTCTGGAGGCTGAGGCAGGAGGATCACTCCTTGAGCCCAGGAGTTCAAGTTCAGACTGGGCAACACAGCAAGACCTTGCCTGTAAAAAAAAAAAAAAAAGAAAGAGAGAGAGAGAGAGGGAGACACAGAGAGAAAGAGAATGAAAAGAAAAGAGAAGAGAAAAAAGAAATCCTTTGGATAAGAAAATGCCCTGAAATTTGGTCAAAGTTGGAGTCTCCTCAATGCCAAAGTAAACGACCATTGCCCGTTTACCCTCTACTCCCCACAATAAAAGTTTATGACTCTTGGGCAGAGTATTGCACCTTTTTCTTCTTTTTTTGATACTAGAATCACCAGGATAAGGGTGTAGTGTAGACCATCTCAGGCATATTTCATTGCTGTCGTGTTTTTCCCCGTTGTTATTTGAAAAACAAAGGATTTCTTGTAGCTCTTTAGTGCACTAGCACTCACACAAATTGCCCCAGGCTTCTCATAAGTAGGAAGTTCCAAAATTAAATGTCTAATTTTGCTGCTTAAACATCCTTTGTTGGTGCTGTGTCCGGGATGTTCTTATCACTTCCTCAAGATGGCCGCCTTAGGCAGTAGATTCCGTTAGAACCAAATTGTAATTAAACTGTTTTAATTTTAAGCACTGATTACAACATTTTTCTCTATTATGCATGGTGAAAGTTCCTTACTACACAGATCCAGGTACTTATAATTATGGACAAAAGAAGTGAAACTGTTTGCCAAGCTGTATTCACTTACCTGATTTGTTTCTCTATCCGATCTCAGTTGAGTTCCTCTAAGGGTGATGGTGATGGTGAATTGTTTGTGTTTGGTTTGGATAAATAAAACCTGGAAGCATCCATTAAGGTTGGAGCTTTTCATAAGCTTTTAAAGAAAGCAAAGTCGAGGTGGAGTTAAAATGTTGGGAAGGGTTACATTTAGGTTACTTATACAAAATAGTTTCAAGTTTTACCATGAAAAGTGCAAATTGCACTAAATTTGAAGACAAATTCACAACTTTGTATATTTTATTGGGTATTTATTTTTATTATTTATTTATTTTTGAGATAGAGTCTTGCTCTGTCACCCAGACTGGAGTGCAGTGGCACAATCTTGGCTCACCGCAACCTCTGCCTCCCAGGTTCGAGTGATTCTACTGCCTCAGTGTCCTGAGTAGCTGGGATTACAGGTGCCTGCCACCATACCCAGCTAATTTTTGTATTTTTACAAAAGACGGGGTTTCATCATGTTGGTCGGGCTGGTCTTGATTCCTGACCTTATGATCTGCCTGCCTCAGCCTCCCAAAGTGCTGGGATTACAGGCGTGAGCAACCGCGCCCGGCCTGGGTATTTATTATGTGCTAATCTGTTGTTCTATCTAATGTTCATGACAACTCTGTGAAGTCACAGTGAAGCTTTGAGATGGTAAGTAACTTTACTATCTTTTAGAGAAAGTAGCGGCAGAAGTGGATTATGAACTTAGGCAGTCACCCTCCTTAGCTTGGGTTCCTAGATGCTGATTCCTAGTGCCTAGTGTCTAGGTTCCTAGTGCCTGATTCACTGTGGTTTGAGCAGCTGTATTACGAAGAAACATTACAGTGCATTTAATATGAGCTTGGGCTGTGTAATCACACAAACGTGTGTCCAATATAATTATCTCCCTGTCTGTGATCTCCAGTGTCCTCATCTGTGAACTGGGGAGGTTAAATAAGGTAATGGAAGGTGCTTGTCCAGCATCTGCCTCAAGCAGGTTATCATGATGACAGTGGTAAGGATGGTGCTGAGAACTGCCTCAGTTACATTGCCCTCTTCCTTAGTGGTATGCTTCCCATGGTTTTAATTTGTAGGCACTTCTGGCCTTCAAGTATAGTGCTAGCTAGCAAGGGCACAGAAGAATGAAACAGCTTTGTTTGTGGGAAACATGAAGCAGAAGCGAGCGATGAACAGAGGCGAGACCAGGGGAACAGGCTAAAGCTTGATCAGGGCCAGCCTTGTGTGGTAGGCAGGAGAGTTCTGTCTGCTACAGGAAGAGGCTGCCTGTCCCTTGGCCAGCTTTCCCTAAGGCATGCAGCTTTCACAGGCACTAACCATTCTTAAGCCATTTTCTCTTTCCTTCACTTCACTCCAGCAGGTGCACAACCTGCTGGAATTTCTCAGGTCCAATGTGATGCTAATTGGAGGAAGTGTGGAGTTGGACCTCCTCAGCGTTCAAACAGGGGCCCCTTAGTGACTGCAGTTAGAACCTAGACTGTTTGGTCAAGGGAAGTAACTAGGAATCAGTGTAGAAAAACCCAACCTATTGCTTGTTCTTGGTAGCCTGAGAAAGGAGATTTTGCATGTAGAGTAAAATGGGAATGTTTAGTAGAGGAGCCAGAGATGGGAAGTGCAAGAATTGTGAGAGAAATGGTGTATTTAGGAAAGAAAAAAAGACCATTGAATCTGTTTTCAATGGAATATTTTAACTTTAGTAAATTACATACTTTTGCTTAGGCTAGTTGAAAAGAATGCTGTAGTTCTACGTGCAGGTAGTAAAATTAGTGCCTTTCGGTACATAGTAAATGGTCAATAAATATTTAATAGATTTGATTATTGTGTTTCTCTGATATGAAATTTTTAGACTCTAGTTCACTATTATTATTGCTTTAATTTGGAAAGCAAGTAAGCAACCTAATTATAGTAGAATGATTTAAATAGAAAGAAAGATTATTTTTAGTTTAGATGTGATTCAGATAAATATTTTGATGACCCAGTCTTGTTTTCATTTCTATGTGGATTCAGTGTCAGTGTTTCTTCATTACCCAATTGTTCTTGGATTCAGTGTCAATGTTTCTTCATTATCCAATTGTTTTTGGTGTTGGAGGGGAGAAGGGACTTAACGTTTAATTCAAATGTGAGACAAGACACATGTTTGGCTCTTTTGGGAAGTCAAGGTCATTTCAGGAGGTTTAGGGTCATATATGGAAGTGTGATGACATAGCTCTGTAGATTTCATTTTCTGGGCTCTATCCATACGTTGTATTTCTCTTTCTCCTGTGAACTTTCAACATCTGGATGCTTTCCTATGAGATGAATGTTGTTCACAAAGAAATTTATGCTTGAGGAAAGTCCCGAGGGATTCTCCCCTACTTTATGTTAGTCTCCATTTAAATAAGTCTCTAAACCTTTGAAGAGAAAGTGCACTTATTTAAAAAAAAAAAAAAAAGACTTGTTAACAGGAACTCTAGAGGTGGGTATTCAGTTTGTTAATGGCATTAAAGACTGTTCTCTTCCCTCTTTTTACAAAATAACCATTAGATTTCACCTTTACCAGTGTTATTAACTGTGTTTTTAGAATGAGCTGATTGTTTGAGTTGGTTAACATAAGATCACCTCAACATCTGCTAGTGATAACTTTATCTCAAATGTATCTTTAAGGAAGTCCATTTCAACTGAAACATAGTTAAGTATCTTGAACTGCACAGATACGCTTTCAACTTTGAGCTGGAATTAGCATTTTTATCTTCTTTGGGAGCTGGACCCAGAGAAGGAAAAGAATAAACTTTGTTTACTCCTTCCACCCCAAACCCTCCATTAAAAATTTTTTTTAAAGTACAAAAAATTTGAATGCCCGGTGAAAACATCTCAAATGATTGTGCTGGGTGTGTCAGCGGGGCAGGGTTTTACTGTTTTAAAACTGCGCTTGGGGGAACCTTGAGGAGTTTGCCTTTTTATAAACCCCTCTGATCTTCTAGGTGAGGAAATTGAGGTCCAGTGAGTGGAAGTGATTACTTCTGGGCAGAGCCAGGCCAGTGCCAAGGGCTTCCTGTTTCAGTGTCTGTCTCCTGTTGGGGCCCCCTCCGTAAGACCCGCAACCTGTTTGTTCCGGGCTGGGAGGCCGGGGGAAGGGGCATTATGAACTCATTGCCATTCAGGGAATTATTGGATGCTTATTAGAGGCCCTAGCATCTCTTTAGAGGCATTAATTTAGTAGCACTGTTTTGCTGGTTGCATAGTTTGCAACTTAGTCAAAAGTAATGAATTTAACCAATCCTCAGCTTTCATCTTGTTTTAGCAGTCTTCTAAAAATATCAGCAATAAGGAGGTGATGTAAAAAACCCTTAAAACACACACGTGAGGTCTTCTGCTTTTAATATTTGCTGCGGTTTCTCTGCACTTTTGAGGCTCTTCTCCTCGATATGTGTGTGTAACTCTTGGTGACTGTTAACACAGTGTTGTCGCCAAGACACAAAGCAAACAGAACGTGCCATAAACTGCTTCCCCGGAACTATCAGATGGTTCCAGTTAAGAAGGAAATTATGACTCTGTTGTTACAGCCTGGGAAAAGTGAAACAACATGTTTCAGACTTACCACTTCATGGTCATGGGATTGAATTGGGCAGAACATTTTCCAGGTCCCAGCTGGTGGTGCCTCCTTCCTGGCGGTGGGTATCTTGTGCCTACTCTGGTGTGTCTGCACTCCCAGAACCTCCTTCTTTCTCTCTCCTCTTCCCCCATCAGGAATATATGCCCTTGGTTAAGGAAACCTAGCTTGGATTTCCTTAGACTATAAGCCCATTTAATTTAGAATTTTAAGACTGGACGCAGTGGCTCGTGCCTATAATCTCAGCAGTTTGGGAAGTCAAGGCAGGT
>NW_012108130.1:105995-106870 GCF_000951045.1 Mandrillus leucophaeus
AAGAAGAAGAAAAAAGAAAAAGACATATATATTTGGTCTCTACCCCCCTGACACCCAACTGCTAAAACCCTTGTAATTTCCTGAGTGATAGAGGTGGTTAAGAATGTCTTCCACAGAATTCCCAAATCCCTTGGAATTTCCTGGGTGATAGACCGTCTTTTGTTCTAATGAGGTGATTCTTAGTGGGTTCCTGGATAGCTTCAAGGTGGTGATGTCATCAGAAAGACCAAGCTGTCATTAGAAGCTTGGAACTTCTTACCCACCCTACCCCTGTTCTCCAGGGAGGAGAGAGGCGCTGAAAATTGTTTAATAATCTATCATGCCTATGTGATGAAACCCCCTCAGAATTTCTAAACTCTGAGGTTTGGAGAGCCTCCAGGTTGGTAACCATATCCACATGCCGGAAGGGTGGTGCACACCGACTCCATGGGGATAGAAGCCTCTGTGCTTGGGACTTTTCTGGACATCACACAGTGTACCTCTTCATCTGGCTGTTCATATGTATCCATTATAATGTCCTTTTAAATAAATCAGTAATAGTAAGCTGTTTTCTTGAGTTCTGTGACCCCTTCTAGCAAACGATTGAACTAGAGGAGGGAGTCATGGGATCTCCTGACTTGTAGGCAGTTGGTGAGAAGTATAGGAGATCCAGACTTGTGATTGGCATTTGAAGTGGGATACAATCTTGTGGGACTGAGCCCCTAACTTGTGGAGTCTGCACTAACTCTGGGTAATTACTGTCAGAGTTGAATTTAATCATTAGATACCAAGTAGGTTTCCAGGAAGTTGGAGAACTTGTTGTTGGTGTGAGGGGAAGAAACCCACAAATTTGGTGTCAGAGCATTGCCAGTAGAGGAACAGGTTCTCCCCGCCCT
>NW_012108130.1:112155-113146 GCF_000951045.1 Mandrillus leucophaeus
TTCCTTAGACTATAAGCCCATTTAATTTAGAATTTTAAGACTGGACGCAGTGGCTCGTGCCTATAATCTCAGCAGTTTGGGAAGTCAAGGCAGGTAGATCACCTGAGGTCAGGAGTTCGAGAGGAGCCTGGCTCACATGGTGAAACCCCGTCTCTACTAAAAATACAAAAAAAATTAGCCGGGCTTGGTGGTGTGTGCCTGTAGTCCCAGCTACTTGGGAGGCTGAGGCAGGAGAATTGCTTGAACCCCAGAGGTGGAGGTTCCAGTGAGTCGATATCATACCACTCCAGCCTGGGCGACAGAGTGAGACTCTGCCTCAAAAAAAAATATTTTTAGAGTTTAAGGTGAGAAAGCAAAGGGAGCCTTTCCCTCTATGTTGAAATACTTCCTTGGAATCATTTGGTAGATTCTCATAGAATGGTAGTTTGAGTCTTCCACCGGTAGTCAGGAAATTCAATTTTTGCTTCCTATTTTGCTGTTAAAAAAAACAAACAAACAAACCGTAGTTATCACTTTCACACCTTTTCCTGTGTGTGTTGTTGTCATTCATTAATAATGCTTAAAATAGATGCCAGAGGCTCAGATTATCTGTAAACAGCAAATACTCTAAAATCACTTGACTTAACTTTTAAATCTGCTGCTGCTTTTGTCGTTATGTTAACATTCCATCTTTTTTGAGTATTGTTTATTGTAATATAAGAACTAGTTGTGCCTGGGGTACACTCGAGCCGGATCCTTGCCATAAGGGTAGGCTGGGGTGAATGGTGGTATGTGCTTGGTAAATGTGACATGATAAGAAATATATATTTGGGCCAGACACATTGGCCTGCACCTGTAGTCCCAGCACTTTGGGAGGCCAAGGCGGGCAAATCGCTTGAGGCCGGGAGTTAGAGACCAGCCTGGCCAACATGGTGAAACCCCCTCTCAACTAAAAATACAAAGACTAGCTGGGCGTGGTGACTCATGCCTGTAGTCCCAGCTACTTGGGAGG
>NW_012108130.1:117476-142048 GCF_000951045.1 Mandrillus leucophaeus
CCTCCCCCCACCCTGTATGAGTTGGATGGTGATATGCTATTGGTAGGGCATTTGTTTTAAATAATTCACAGATGCAGAACATTTGCAGAACCATAATGGAGTTCTGAATTATATCCTTGCATAGGTGGGATTACAAATAAGACTCCAAATATAGGCCTGGTTTGAACCTCAGTTGTATTCATTGTTTGCATCACTTAGCAAGGACATATATAATCTATATAACAATGAATAGAGTAGGAGGGGAGCTTCAGAGTTGGCTCAGTCCATGGCTCAGTCATATCCCCAGAGTTTTAGGGACTTTACTTTTCTTCACTTTGCCATCTCACCATGCCAGTTGGGGTCACAAATGGACTTCTTATGGGGGCAAGACAGCTGTAGACATCACATCAGAGCATGGCAACTTCTAGTCTCCTCCTTGGGTCTTCTCTTAGAAGCAAGAAGACTTTCTTGGAACCCCTTAGCGGACTTCTTCTCTGCCTCTCTGTTTAAATCATTCACTGGCAGAAGAGCAGTACCCTGGATGGCCAGGGCAGTCAGGAGCCATCCAGAGGGGCAGTCAGAACTGTGCTTCCATTAGTTGCCCAAGCAAACAGCCCCTGGGAGGGGAGGAGATATACAGGGGAGATTCTTCTAGAAAGGAAGAACAAGACCAGAAATGGATTACTGCAGCCTGTTTTATTAGTTGTAAGGTGGAGATAATAATAGCACTTAATAAGATTATTGTGAGAACTATATGAGTTAATACATATAAAGCATGCAAGACAGTGCCAGGCACATAATAAACTTTTAGTAAATAACAGTTTTTGGTTTGTTTGTTTTGTTTTTGTTTTGTTGTTGTTGTTGAGATGGAGTCTTGCTCTGTCCCCCAGGCTGGAGTGCAGTGGCGCGATCTTGGCTCACTGCAACCTCTGCCTCCCGGGTTCAAGTGATTCTTGTGCTTCAGCATCCTGAGTAGCTGGGACTACAGGCGAGTTTATTGGTTAATACATCGTATGTGTTATTATTATGACAATACTGAAGGCATTATAATCTATTGGTTTTATAAGAAATGTTAAAGAATGGGAGAGGTGATAAACAGTTGCAGGGATGATCCAACTACATGGCTGCATAACACACTCTAATCTGAAGTGGGAGCAGAGGCATCATTCACTCTCGATAATTTGGGGCTGGTCGTTTGGCACATTGAGTCATAAGCATCTGAGGCTTCCAGGGTGGCACTGTCACCATAAGTGTGACCCACAGATTAGATATGAGATAGGTGGAGTGGAGAAAGCAGAATAGCTGAAAGGAACTTGATTAGGCTGTTTGCTTCACTGGGGCTCACAGTACTGAGTAAAACCATTCACAGAATCATGGGAGCAGAATGACCATTTCTCCTATAATCTGGGGTCCCAGCCTTTAGGATATATCCCTACTCAGTGTAAAACACTAGGTTTTATTCAGTGAATGGCAGCCTAGCATGGTTATTCTAGCTGAATGGTTTTATAGGGAAAGATTATAGCAGATATATGTATATATATGTATATCTGTCTAACTATATATTTATATATAATTTGTATAGTTGGCTGAGTGACAGCTGAGGAGCCAGCTGGGTCAGAGTTCAAAATAAGGTAACAGTCTACAAATCCCTGGAAGACTTGAGCAACAAAAGAGGGAATCGTTATTTGGGCACAGTGGGGCAAGTGAATGAAAAGAAGAAAGGCAAATTAATTAAGATAATTAAAACACAGACATTCTTGGCAATATTAAAAGCTATTTAATATTTGGCTTTCTAACTCTACTATTCAGTCATTTACGAAATATGGCTTATAGCATGTCAGTTGATGAATAACCTTTATTTTACTATAAAATTCATGAACTACTTTGGTCTACACAAATCCATCTTCCATTTTCCATGGCTTACCTCATTTAAGCCAATGCAAAACTGAAAGTGGGGAAAAGAATATTGAGGCTTTATTATGAAATGCCTTCTCATCCACTTTTTTTTTTTTTTTTCAGTCTCACTCTGTTGCTCAGGCTGGAGTGCACTGGCACGATCTTGGCTCACTGTAACCTCCGCCTCCTGGTTCAAGCAATTCTTGTGCCTCAGCCTCCCACGTGGCTGGGATTACAGGCATGAACTGCCACACCCAGCTAATTTTTGTGTTTTTAGTAGAGATGGGATTTCATCATGTTGGCCAAGCTGAACTCTTGACTTCAAGTGATCTGCCCACCTTGGTCTCCTAAAGTGCTGGGATTGTAGGTGTGAGCCACCATGTCTAGTGTCTCACCACATTTTTTGAGGATTGATTCTATTTTCCTGCTAAATATAGATTCCTTAAATGACTGTCACTCTCATCTTCCCTTTTCTGCTGTTTAGCAGGCTACCTGGAAGGCAGTACTACTCTCTAAATGTTTGCCTAATAGTTTTTGAACAAGTATAAACCAACTATATTTTAAAAGTAATTTGATACTAATTTTGTATTCAAATAACCTTGTAGTATTTCATAATTTATTACCTATACAAGTAATGTGTATGCTATTTAATAAAGACAGAATGTGGTGATGTGTATTTAAAAACAGGATTCTTCATGACTGATGTGTGCTGGGTGATTGTCCTAGGGTAATCACCGAATGATTTATTTTAGAAGCCACTAGGAGCCATGTTTTCATGTGTTCTGATACGAATAATTTCTGACATTGGTTTACTTTACTCTTATGTTAGATAAGGTCCAAACCATCTAAACCAGGGGTCAGCAAAATAGTAAATATTTTTGGTCTTGTGAGCCATATGGTCTCTTTCACAACTCTTCAATTCTGCCATGGTAGCTTGAAAATAGCCATAGATCTTACATAAATGAGTGAGTGTGGCTGTGTTCCAATACAACTATTTAAGAACCTGAAATTTGAATTTCATATATTATTCTTCTGTTGATTTTTTTTCCCCCCAATGCTTTAAAAGTGTAAAAATCACTCTTAGCTTGCAGGCTGTACCAAAACAGGTGGCAGGCCAGATTTGGCCCTGGGTTGTAGCTTGTAGACCTGATGTAGTCCATGTCATCTACTAAGTATGCTACCAGCAGAGGAAGTGGTCTATATAAAGAGGATAATTTCTAAATCAAGAGTAGCCAGAAGAGTGGCTTGTATGTAGTCATTTGTCTATATTTCTATCACAGTCATAATTCCTTTGGTTCTTGTTATGAATTTCTCCATAGGCAGCAGGTGTCCTCCATGAGGGCAGAGCCATGGCTCATTCTTCCCTGTGTTCCAAGGGTCAAGTTTGTATGAATGCATGAATGAATACATGAATCAAGTTTACATCTCAGAAATTGGTACTGTGGTTACTGAATTACAAAATATGAAATGTCTTTTGAGAAAAACACAAAAACAGGAGTCTGCTTATGCCATTATCCCATTTGCTGTGAGACCCCCGAACCTATATTCTCACTTTCGTAAGCAGGCTTTGTATAACATGTGAAAGATAGGTGAGTAAAAGAGGCCAATTTAGGTAGGAAAATATACAAATCATTTGAGAAAGACTTCCATTCCTATTGACTCCCGGTTGCCAAGTTATTTCTGTTCTTCCCTTAAAATAACCAGTCACGATAATACTCTAAAATATTACCTCTTCTGTCACTTTCTGCTTTTACAGAGGGACTGAGTAGCTCTCAGAAAAGGTTTCCGTAAGGAAATGATCTCAAATACAATTAGATTTTTTAATTAATATGTTTTTATATTATTATTTCTGACATTGACTTAATCCTTATTTGGGGTCCAAAATTCAATAAGGCTCCCTCCAAAATGTAATTTGCCTCTTTAGTTATAAGTATAGAAACTTACAACTTTTTCTTTTAAATTTTTTGTTTCTCCATGGAGTACAATGTGGAGAGCCAGTACAATCTACCTGTTAAACATGTGATAGGGTGATATGCCCAGCCTAGTTACAGAAAGCTCCTGGTGAGTACCCAGTAAAACAATCAAGGTGAACTTGAATAACATCTTTGTGTACAATTCATAGTCCATCTGTTCTAATGGTCCAATATACCAATTTTTAAAAATCTCTTTCTGTGCCTGTTTTTTAACTCATTTCTTCTCCCAGTGTGTTTATCCCTGGTTCTATCAGGGTAAGCCCTAAAGGAACAATTTGGACTCGACCCTGATACTGGCAGAAGATAGCTTTTTTCCTATTGTGGCCGCTTTCCTTTAGTCCTCGTGTTATCCTATCTTGACCAAGTAAGGGTTCATTGTGGCGGGAGCTTATATAAGCAGGGATTGGACTCATACCCCATTTCTAGGAAAAATGAGGACAGCAGGCATTATCTGATGTAAAGTGTGTTGAACCCTGAACGAAGTACTCAGTGTAAATCCGCATTTGGCTCTTACAACCAGCCAGCTGAGAATCAGTTACTTGAAATAGCTGCTGGTCAAAAGGTCTGTGGCCTTTCCAAAGATATGTTGTCGACTTTATGGCAAGCCTACTAGAACTTTCCTTGTTAGTTATTTTATTTTATTTTATTTCATATTATTTGTGATGGGGTCTTGCTCTGTCGTCCAAGCTGGAGTCCAGGGGTGCTATCTCAGCTCACCGCAACCTCCACTTCCCAAGTTCAAGCGATTCTCATGCCTCAGCCTCCCCAGTAGCTGGGACTACAGGCTCACGCCACGATGCCCAACTAATTTTTGTTTTTGTTTTTATTATTATTTTTGTTTGTTTGTTTATTTAGTAGAGTCGGGGTTTCACCGTGTTGGCCAGGCTGGTCTCAAACTCCTGACCTCAAGTGATCTGCCCACCTCGGCCTCCCAAAGTGCTGGGATTACAGGCGTGAGTCACCACATCTGGCCTCCTTGTTAGTAATTTTAGAAGAATGTTTTGATGCCATCTAATCCTTCCTAAGTCCCAGTTATCTTGTCTTAAAAATGGGCATAATGTCATTTGTCAAATAAGACTAATACTGGGCTTACAAGAAGTATCTTAAATAAAGTACTTAGGATAGTTTCTCAGATTAGCAGATCCTCAAGAATGATTCTTTTTCTCTTTTTCCTTTTCTAAATATCCCTTTGAAATCTTAATTAGTAAGATGTCTCTTTATTACCAGGTTTTATATTGTTGAATATTTTCTATCATATTATTACTTATGTATAAAATAGTTGAGCTCTAATTACAATCTATTTTGTAATTTTTTTGCAAATGATTCACAATGAAGCTTAAATGAATAACTTCCAAATGTTTGCATAAATATAATATATAATATGCATATACAGTATATTTATATACAATATATACATGTATATATATGTGTGTGTGTATGTGGGTGTGTACATATACACACACAAACTAGGTGTTGAATATTAGACTTACCTGTAGATTATAAATATATCAAACTTCTCGTCCACTATGATTTTTTAATGCTCTCAAATATTTCTAAAGCTATACGTATGTAGGCTTATGATGGATGCATCGAGTTTACATGAATATTTGGTATTCAAACTAAATGCTATTTAACTGGTTTCAACTGCCTTTTATTTTATCCAGCTTAATTTTATCTTCCTTCTGAGGATAATTTTATAAACAAATTCCTAATATACTTAAGACAATAAGGATTAGAAAATTGATTGGGAATTTGCAGAATCATCTGGTTCTGAGGGTGAGCATGAGATTTTTGGAATATTTGTCTCCCAAGGATACATTAACCTATCTCCTAAATACTCTCAACAAAGAATATTAGAGTCATTAGACAACATTTAAAATTCAGGCCTATCCACCCTTCCAGTTTCAAGTTGGAATAGAGTTGTCTTCCACTGGGGAATAATTTGTCTCTATTAATTGAGAACAAATGTGCATGGGTGTTTTAATTACACAGTAAATTAGGAGAATTTAAGATGCAGAATATGTGAAAGCCAAGAATTCAAAACCAACAACTCAAAACATAAGTAGATAAACAGGAAAAATATCTCAGCATAAGAATGCAAGCAGGTCCCAAGATAAAGAGGGGGAAAAAATGAAGACCAAGACAAATTACTAGGGTTTTGGTGAAGTTCCTTTCAAGTGGAATGATTCCGATTTATGGCTGCAAGCCATTGTTGGCTATATGTGGCAGAAGGAAGAAACCACACTCAAAGGGTTACTTTGAGTTGTCTGGCTTCAACTAGAGGCCTTTTATGCATTCAGTGAAAATGAATATTGAGCATTTCCTATACAAATTTCAACTTTACAGAGAACTCCCACAGCAAGTATTCAGTCTAGGTTCATGGAACCCTGGTGGTATGTGTAAAGTTGTATGGTTATGTATACTTTGGGGGAAGTAGGTCCAGAACATTTTTAGATTCTGAATGGGTCCATGATCCTAAAGTGTAAGAATACAACCTGCTACTTGAGCAGTGTGAACATTTGTTGACCTTGTTCTCTGTCATTTAAGATAAAGTAAAGAGAGCGTCTCATAAATTGTTACTACTCCTTTTTTTTTTTTTTTTTTTTTGGCAAAGGCAGTCAAAATGACTTCTTTCCCCCCTCACCTCACTGTGCAGGGCAGATACTTCCAACCAAACTTGGTGCTTCCTTGCAAGACCAACCTGCTGCTACTTCAGGGCACCCTTCTCTCTCTCTTCTTACCGTAATGTATTTAGATATTTCTTATTTTTTAAATTGCCCTAGGCATATGAGCATTTACTGTAAGCTACCTTAAATCTTTTTTGGAAAGAGGTAGGATATAAATTAAACAGACACCTCCCCAAGATCTAGGGTGTTAATGGACTGATTACAGAGACGGGGAGCAGGTATTTCCTCAATCACAACTGGAGGCAGAAAAATCACCTCCAAATATTTGTTCTCTGATAGCAGTTGGGAAAAGTCCTCCTTAAATGAGAGGCCCAGGAAGGGATGAATAGGGATTTTGGCTGACCTCCAAAGGGAAACTAAGATAATGCCTGCCTTCCCAGTATTACTTGAGGCTAATTACTCAGATATAATTACTTGCACTCTGTGTTTTTGCTTCCAATAGGGTTGTGTCCTTGCTTTTGTTTATCTTGTATCCCCCATTAGACTTTGAGCTCCTTAAGAATTAAGACTATCACTTCCTTTCTATTCATCATTTGTTCTTGAGGCAATGCTCTTCACAGAATAGTCAGGAATGCCATTTAAGTTAATGATTAAGACACTAATCTCCCATTGTTGCAAGTTAGGCAACTTTTGACCATCTTTTCTAGGAACCCCGAATTATCCTCACCGTGAAGGACCCTACAGTGAGCCTCACGAGATTGTGGTGAAAGTGTCATCAACTTTTAGAAAGTTTTAGAACTTAGCGATGATTTGTGCTTTTTCAGGACAATTTGGGGTGCCAGCACTTAAGCGATAAACATCCCCCTTTAAATAGAGCTGATCAAGTTTAATTCATAGTAATTGATGCCTAAAAATTATAGGATGCAGTTGTATATTTTTCATGTAAACATTACCTCAAAAGAAATTAAAGGAAAGAAAGAAAGAAGTGACTTTGGATAATGACAAGTATATATAATTTATGTGTTTGAGCTCTGAACAAACTGCTTGATGGTTTGGCCATGGTTGCAGAGACAGAACATTTTACCTGTCTGTAGCTGGGAACCAAGTGTATTTACCCACAAGAGTGGCTGATTTCCTAGTTTATGTGGATTACACACATCTGTATATAATCATGTCTGCCCTTTCCTCTGCCTCAAATCCTAAGTGGAATTAATAACTTACTGTGGTCCCTTTTAACAAGACAGAACAGATCTCTCTGCCTCAGGCTTAGGAGGCTCCTTTATAATAATTCTTGGCTCAGGTAGCCCATATACTTCTCAAAAATCCACCCCATAAATATCATAAAACTGGCCTCAAAGTCATCCACGTTTTCCTCTGTAAAATGAAGATGAAGCAATTGTGGAAGAAGGAATCCTTTTCAAAGAGAAGCCATAAGTCAATCCTGTTTCATTCCTCCACGTAAGTTTCACTTTCCCCAAGCAGGAAGGTGGAAAATCCCTCCCAACAGTGCCAGATGGCGGTAAGCACTGATAGTGAAGTCCACGTGGGAACAGGAGAAGTTAATAATTCAGAGGCCGTGGGCCCTCCCACCCTGCCCTGGATCAATGCCTGCTGTTTGCTGAAACAAGCTAGGTGCCCACGACTGGTCCTCCTGTACAGGATTGGCTCCGTTTGTGGATGGCGCTTTTGTCTGTTTTCCTTGCTTGCCCAAGCTACGTGCGTGCTCCTGTAGGTTGCTCAGCGCCCTGGTTGTGTCTTGGCAGGCCCTGGCCTGTCTGTACCTTCCTTCTCCGTGACCAGCTTCAGGAACAGGCCCTGGAGGATGCTGGGATTAGGCACCACAAACGCTTATGTAGGACTTTACCGTGCGCTAAGTGCTTTGCAATCCCTTTTATTCATTCTCCCTTAGAGCATTGACATAAAGTAAAACAAAAACAAAAAACCGTTACTCAAGTCTTTATGCCAAGGGGCAAACTGAGTTAGACACAGTCAAATATGCTTCATTAACAAATCCAGATTAAAATGGAGACCCTTGTAAACCCCGGTCTAACTTTTGATATTACAGTTTCCTCATCAGTAATATAGTAATCTAGGCCAGGCGTGGTGGCTCATACCTGTAATCCCTGCACTTTGGAAGGCTGAGGCGAGCAGATTACCTGAGGTCAGAAATTCGAGACCAGCCTGGCCAACATGGTGAAATCCCGTCTCTACTAAAAATACAAGATTAGCCGGGCGTGGTGGCATGTGCCTGTAATCCCAGCTACTTAGGAGGCTGAGGCAGGAGAATCACTTGAACCCAGGAGGCAAAGGTTGCAGTGAGCTGAGATCGCACCATTGCACTCCAGCCTGGGCAAAAGGAGTGAAACTCCCATCTCTAAAACAAAACAAAACAAAAACAAAACATAATACAGTAATCTTGTATATCGACAGTTTTCAAATATTCTGTAGATGTAGAATTTCACGGGCAAGTCTAACATCTGAAATAAATAACCACAGACCAGGCGCGGTGGCTCACACCTATAATCCCAGCACTTTGGGATGCTGAGACGGACAGATCATTTGAGGTCAGCAGTTTGAGACCAGCCTGACCAACATGGTAAAACCCCATCTCTACTAAAAACTACAAAAATTAGCTGGGCACAGTGACGGGCGCCTATAATCCCAGCTACTTGGGAGACTGAGGATGGAGAATTGCTTGAACCTGGGAGGCGGAAGTTACAGTGAGCCGAGATCACACCACTGCCCTCCAGTCTGGGCAACAGAATGAGACTCCATCTCAAAATAAAATAAAATAAAAACCACAGAGCACTTCAACTGGAAGAGGAAAGTGGAGTCCCCTGATCCTTAAACTTGCCCCCCTTTGCCCAAATGGCCATCAAGGGCTCTGTGGAGTCCCGCTTGAAAAGAACTAGACTAAAAAAATCACCAGGGTCTCTAAGTGCTAAAATGGAGCCTCAGAGAGGGGCCCTGATGATTTGATTGGAAAGGGTGATGTACAGGGGTTGCAAGTGTGGGTGTCAACACCCAGCTTTACCAACTTGCTATGCGATGTTAGTTCTTAACTTCTCTAGGCCTCAGTCTCCTCATCAATAAAATGGGGACTATAAATGAGATGATCTATGTTTTTAGCACTGCACATAGACCTGGTCCATAGAGGTTCTCAGAAATGGTGATATTATTTTCATTGTTAGTATAACAATGTCAATAATAATTGCTGTGCTTTGAATTTGGGGGATAGGCTTAGAAGTAGCATCAGTAATGAAAATTCCCTGGTCTTCTAATATGTGTATTCTTCCTAAATAAACATTTCAACCACATTTGAGTTTTTCCAATTTTAATGGAATTGTTCTGTCTTAAAACCTGTTGTGTGTGTCATGCCTACATAGAGTCTTCTGTGCAGAGTGTGGTCATAGCCGGGCAAACCTGTTATCTAATAAGAATGTTCACTCTTTCACATTCATCAATCAGAAACAAATACTAAATCAATGGCTCTAAAGAGTAGCACCAGAACAATTAAGTTAAAATTAATAGAGCACTGGGACAATATATACCGCCTCTGGGGCATTAACTCACTGATTTCACTTTTTGCTTATTTGTTTTTTTGGAGACGCTCTGTGGCTCAGGCTGGAGTACAGTAGCACAGTCTTGCTCACTGCAACCTCTGCCTCCTGGGTTCAAGCCATTCTCCTGCCTCAGCTTCCTGAGTAGCTGGAATTACAGGTGCCCGCCACCATGCCCAGCTAGTTTTTTTTTTTTTTGTATTTTTTGTAGAGAAGGGGTTTCGCCCTGTTGGTCAGGCTGGTCTCCTGACTTCAAGTGATCTGCCTGTTTGGGCCTCCCAAAGTGCTGGGGTTACAGGCATGAGCTACCATGCCCCGCCAGATTCCATTTCTTTTACAGTAGTTAAAAGTAGAATTAGGAGAGAGACAACAGATAAAACCCGCCACACACTTTTGATCTCTCTTGTGTCTTTCATACAGAAATGAGAGTTTCTGAGAAAGGCGGTTGAAACTAGACAGCAGATAGCAGCCTGTGGAGCAGACGGTGGGGGGTGGGAGGGTGAAACCATATAGCTTGGTGAGGTTTGCCAGGAGTACCTGCTGGGGCCCTGGCATAGGTTACCCTGCAACCAAAGGAGGAGTGACACTAGAAGAATGAGGCCTAAGTAACCAGCACACTGTCAAAGGAGGTGGAAATATCACATCCTAGCTACCTACTTCCTGCCCCAATATCTAAAGGTTATTTCATATGACAAGCTAGAAACAAAATATGCATGTACATTATTACACATGTAATATCAATGGCAAAATTTAAAATCACTCATAATTTTACCTCTCAGATATTCCTGGTGATTGTGATCTGTATGCTCATATGCTGATATGTACACCACAGGCATGTACGTGCAAACACACACACGTACTTTCTTTTGCAAGAATATCATCACTACCTCCTAAAGTGCTTCTTTCACCCAGCAGTCTACTCTAGGCAGTTTCCATGCTACTGAATGTACTTGTATAAAGACATTTTTTTGTATGTGACTATATAGTATTTCTTTGCATAAATGTACTGTAATTTATCAAATAATTGTATGTCATTTGGTTGCAATATGCATTGTTATAACCAGTGCTGTGACTATTATAATCATAGCATTTCTTTACAGGCCTCCTCAGGTATTTCCATAGGATAAGTTGTCAAATTGCCTTCCACAAAAGACCTCCCAATTTATTTTCTTACTAGCAGTTTGTAGTAGTGTCTGTTTACCCCTACTCTTGCCATTATCAGGCAATGTTTACCTTAAAGACTTAAAACCATTTTTAAAAAATGCCTAAATAAATGCTTCCTTAGCAAATACTCTATAAAGAAGAAAGTAGTTAGGCTTTCTGGCTAAACTTCTTAAGGCTTCTACATGAATGTTTTCACAAACATCCATTTGAAAGAGCTACTAGCAAATTGGATATGGACTATTTTGTTTTAGTATAAATGTAAGTAGCAACAAGATGCTTTGTATTCAAAAAGTTGTTTGAGAGTTTCTCGCCCAGTGATTTCATGTGCCAATAATCTATGGGACCAAGAAGCTCCGTATTTCCCCAGGATCACTTTGACTGCTACGTGTCAGGGCTGGGAGTAGACCCTGGGCCATCCAATTTATTCAGCTTGTAGAATTAGGATTGTAGCATTAGTATATATCAAGTGTAATTTTTATTACATAAGAATGTTAAAAAAAATTCAACGGAACTTGTTGGATATTTGAGTATTATTTCCTCCCTCCCTCCCTCCCTCCCTCACTCCCTTCCTTCCTTCTTTCTTTCTCTTATGGAGTTTCGCTCTTGTTGCCCAGGCTGGAGTGCCATGGTGTGATCTTGGCTCACTGTAACCTCCGCCTGCCTCCTAGGTTCAAGTGATTCCCTTGCCTCAGCCTCCTGAGTCGCTGGGACTACAGGCACCTGCCACCACGCCTGGCTAATGTTTTGTATTTTTAGTAGAGTCAGGGTTTCACCATGTTGGCCAGGCTGGTCTTGAACTCCTGACCTCAGGTGATCCACCCGCCTCGGCCTCCCAAAGTGTTGGGATTACAGGTGTGAGCCACTGCGCCTGGCCTTGAGTATAGTTTTCTTATCATTTACTCCTACCAGCCTCTGTGCTAGGTTCTGGGGATATAAAGACAGGGGCCAGGTCTGCCTTTCCCCTATATCATTATAGTCCCATAAGGAAGAAACCCAGAGGAGTTATGATAAATGTATGCCTCAAGTATATAGGTGGTGCAATTGTGGTCTGTGTACGCAGGTACAATGAGGATGCAGCAAAAGGTCTGATTCATCTGGGATACCGACTTAATAGAAGGAATGAAGCTTGAGCTGAGTGTAAAGAGTTGAAGAATTGGATTTTAATATATGCATGGATCCTCCATGTTAAAATTAATGAGGTTGGACATTACTCTGGCTAAGATGGTAGCAGCAGGTGATGAGAAGGTCATAGGTGTTGGAGCCCATTAGACCTATAACTCCTTGAACAACTTACTTTGATCCTCAGTTGTCCCATCTGAAAATAGGATGATGCTGTGCATTCCACTTGTAGAACTAGGAGTGTAGCATTAGTACAGGCAGAGACAGTGATGGCATTCACAGTGTGGAGTGACACAGCAAGAGGGGTGAGGCTGCCCAGCCATTTGTACGTTTTGCCTGTAGGTCTTAAATTGGATGGCAGGAGGCTTGAAGTTGTGATTTCTGCCTCATGTTTCTATTATAAAATGAGTGGTCACTTGAAGAACAGTGACAGTGAATTTTGTGTTTGAAACTTTTTGAAGGATCCATTCTGGAATAACCAAGGATTTAACATGAGGGTGTGCTATGCATACAAACAGAGCTCTTCTGTGCCAGGTCTCTTAAGAAGACTGGATGTGGTTTGGGCTGAAAAAATGTTCATTCATGATCAACCCTTTCTGCGCTGTGTGTGGCAAGTGCCTGGGTTTGCCTTCCTGACTACTTTGCAAAGTGTGTTGCTTTTTCTGCCCCTGTTGAATTTACCCTTTTTCCAGGTTCCACTCTCACTACCTTAGATCCAGCCTTACTGGAGGCTGCACAGACCACCAGCTTTCTGAACTATGGGCCTAGCCTATTCTCCCCTCTATATGTTATAGTAGCAAAGTCCCTGCTTTAAAATTTTGCAGCTTAGGAACTCTGATTTTCTTATCTTCTTCTGAACTGTCCAGTGGCTGTGTATTGCCTGCATAATAAAGATCTGAACTTCTTAACATGATATTTGGTAGACTGCTGGCATTCATCAGATAGCCATGCCTGGATTGCTTGCACATGACAATCTCTGTAGTTTGGTTGCTGCTTCCCCACTTGCCTCTGACTTAGGTAGGGTTCCCTAGAGGAGTCCCGAGACGGGGATTCTCCTGCAAGTGACTTATTGAGAGAGATTTCTTTATAGAAGTCAGTAAAGGAATGTGAGAAGCAGGCTAGGGCAGGGCAGGAAGCTGGGGAAGGATGTGGGTCTAGTTGAAGTCCAACCTCAGCCTTAACCCCTGGGGAATCTGCAGCATGAATGGCATATATGGCCCCATGGAGACCTTCATATCAGTCAGTAATTGGCTATAGGCTGCCTTGGGTGGGGGTAGGTAATTACCCAGGCATTTGCCCTGCAAGGATCCCAGCAGCCTGGAGGTGACTGCACTGATCAATAAAAGGAATAGGCGCAGGATGCCAGCAGCTTCCATTGTACCCACAGGTCAAACTCCTACTGATCCTTCAAGACCCAGGCAGATTTCAATTTTATTAAGTTTTTCCCAGACCAGAAATTCTCATTCTGAACTAATGATGTTATCATCTCCCGAGTCTTCTTGTGCCTCATTGTAGGCCTTATCAAGATCACCTTGTATCACTGTGGATTGGCTTAATGTCTGGCTTCCTGCTAGACTAATGAGTTTCTTGAGGGTACAGCGTGTTTTAATTCACCTTTAAATAGCTGCTCCCCAGACCCCAGGGCTCTCCCTGTGTAGCTATTTAGTAAAGGTCGTTTGAATTGAAATGAGCTGGAACATACTTCATTGATGCCTAGTGCTTTTAGCCCTGTGGGAATGTTTCTTCAAGCCTTCCAGATATGGGGGGCTCTTCCAGGAATGCTAGCTCAGCTTGCCACCCTTCCCCCCCCCCCCCGAATTCCATAGCCATTGAGATTACACCACAGGTTCCCTGTGCCAGCATTTTCTTCCACCCGCTCCCCTGGATGCCAGCCTCTACATCATCTCACCCACCAGCCCGGGCAGGTAGCCTGCTGTCATCTGCTGTCCACATGGGCTGAGTCCTAGGGTAGATGACTTGAAACAAGTATTACTTCTTGGATGACATTCTGGCTGCCACTCAGAATCTGACAGTTGATAAATCCTGGCCTGTGCCATTGAATGCCATGACTTACTGATGTAATGGTGAAAATTGTTCGGAGGAAAACAGGTACATCAATGGTGGACCCAAGAATCATGCCAGGGGATGGAAAAAGGCTACCATGTCCCAGTTTGTTCTAGAACTAGATTCTGCAAGTTACAGTCACAATCCAATAGCCAAATAGAAGCACTCATTCATTCATTCATTTTCTCAGTAATCTTCTGTTTCTTCTTTTCTATTTATTGTGTGCTGGGTGAGGACAAAAGCGAATAAGATGTGGTTTTTGCATTCAAGGAATTGACAAGGGAAGGAGATGAGATTGAGACAGATGTGTGCACAACTCACAATAATGAAAGGAATAAAGGATATGCACCACAAGAAAAGAAGTGCACAGGACATGAGTTAAGAATATGGTATCTGAAGTTAGAGGGCCTTGAGGTCAAATTCTAGCTCCATTAGTTATTAGTTGTGGGACTTCAGGCAAGTAATATAATTTTCTCACCTTCACTATTTTTCTTTTTTCTTTTTTTTTCTGAGATGGAGTTTCCTTCTTGTTGCCCAGTCTGGAGTGCAGTGGTGCAATCTTAGCTTGCTGCAACCTCCGCTTCCCGGGTTCAAGTGATTCTCCTGCTTCAGCGCCCCCAGCAGCTGGGATTACAGGTGCGCACTGCCATGCCCGGCTAACTTTGTGTTTTTGGTAGAGACAGGGTTTCGCCATGTTGGTCAGGCTGGTCTCAAACTCCTGACCTCAGGTGGTCCACCTGCCTTGTCCTCCCAAAGTGCTGGGATTACAGGCATGAGCCACCGTGTCCGGTCACTATTTTTCATCTTCAAATGGAAACAACAGTGGTACCTGCTTCATAGGGTTGTCTGTGAGGATTAAATAAGATACTGTCTGTGTAAAGTATAAATTGACACACATTCACAGATGTTAGCTATTGTTATGAATGCTATTATTGATGGGCCAGTTCTTACGGGACTGGGGGACAGTCCATGGAATAGGTGGCATTTGAGTGAGGCTTTGAATTTTTACAGGCAAGGGAGGCTTCCAATGGGGAAAAAAAAAACAGCTTGAAACATAAAAGGAAGGGACATGAGACTATAACTTATTTGGGAATGGCAAACGGCCGTGACTGCCTGGGATGTACTGATGGATGCCCGAAGGGTTTCTGTGGGAGCTGAGGCAGTGAATATGTGCTAGGATGGCGTGCTTTTTAAATAGTGATTATTCAATAAATATTTCCTGAATTTCTTTGATTATTTTATGCTTATGTGGTAACACTTATTTATGATAAAAATGCCAGTGGGCATTGGGTCCAAATTTATCTTATTGGAAAATAAAAATTATGAGTATGCCTCCTTTAACAGTTGTAGAGATTGGCACACTCCTTTTCACCATTGTAAAGAAAAATAACTGCTCATTCTCAGCTATTTTTGACCCTTCCATTTGAAGATATGTTATGCTATAGATTAGACAGCTGTGCAGTAGAACTTTCTGTGATGCCAGAAATATTCTTTATCTTTATTGTCCAGTGTTCCAGCCATAAGCCACATGGGACTATGGAGCACTCAAAGTGTGGCTAGTTTGACTAAGAAACTGACTTTTAAATTTTGTTTGTTTGTTTGTTTATTTATTTATTTATTTGAGATGGAGTCTCGGTTTGTCACCTAGGCTGGAGTGCAATGGTGTGATCTCTGCTCACTGCAACCTTCGCCTCCTAGGCTCAAGCAATTCTCCTGCCTCAGCCTTCTGAGTAGCTAGGATTACTGGTCCCCACCACCATGCCCAGCTAATTTTTGTATTTTCAGTGGAGACAGAGTTTCACTATGTTGGCCAGGCTGGTTTCAAACTCCTGACCTCAAATGATCCTCCTGCCTTTGCCGCCCAAAGTGCTTGGATTACAGGCGTGAGCCACCATGCCCGGCCTGTTTAATTTTAATTAAATTGAAGTCACCCCATGGGGCTAGATAAAGGCTACCATAGTGGATAGCACGGCAGTCTAGAAACTGTTTTGGATCTCTGTAGAGGAAGTGTGCGAATGTGAAGCATTGGGTTTGGAATAGTGTGGGACAAACGAGATATTTCCTGTTGAGGTGTCTGGTACTGCAGTTTCAAAAGTGAATACCCTCAAAATTAGCTGTTTATTTTTATCAGTTTTGTTTTGGAGAATATTCAGGCAATCTGTGACTAGAGTAAGCAGTGCTCCAATAGAGTGCCTTGAGAAATACCAGGCTGATTACAGACCCACAGGAAGCAATTGTCATAATTACTCCCTGTTAATAAACCATAGGCTGCAATGTGTGTATACACGCACATTCACACACTCTTTTTATCCTTCTCTTCACTGAATCCAGTGCTCTCTCTCTGGCATGTAGTGTGTAAGATTTATTTTTCTTCCTGATCTCAGATTTCCAACAAATGGGAAAATGCTCTGAACACGTTGGGTACAGGGGAAAACCTTACGGTCTTTATTCTATGTGAACAGCTAATAAGGAAACCGTTTGACAAGAGCTTGCTTTGTGTCATGGCTTCTGGCTTCCAGCCAGTTTATTTGCTTGCTGGGACAACTATATTCAGGCAGCAGAGTTGAGCAACAGGGAGGAGGGGGCAGGATGAAGAAACACAGACTTCATAAATCAGGGCGATTCAGCAAAATTCCATTTGAATTGAATCTGGGCCAGGGGCAGGAGTGCCGTGGAGCGTCTGTGTAGAAGCTGACATTTTAATGATTTGATTAGTTTAGGAAGAATATTTTTATGGGTTGTGTCGTCGATTATATTAAGTACTGAGTGAACTTGTTACATTATGATGAACTTCCATTACCTACATTGGCTGTGTACAAGTGCAATGGTTTCAGCCCAAGACCCTAAGGGTAATCTCGTGCAATCCTCTTAAAGAAACGCTGTTTAATGACTAAAGCTGTTAATCATATTAAATACATACAACCACTCTGGGAAAAAATGCCAAACAAGCATAAATCTAAAAAAGGTATTTGAATGAGCTAAATGGTGGGTTTTGAGGGCATACTGGGCAGGGGAAGTTATAACGGAGGGAGCAAAGGGATGCAGAGATGGAAGAAGAGAGTCATAATAGGTACAATGATGGTGTTTTCAGTCTCCTGTGTGGCGGATGCTGGGTTGAACGGGTTAATCACAACGCTCTGGGACGCATCTAGAAGACATTCCAACTCAACACAGTTTATTTTATTATTATTATTATTATTTATTTATTTATTTTTTGAGACGGAGTCTCACTCTGTTGCCCAGGCTGGAGTGCAGTGGCATGATCTCGACTCACTGCAACCTCCACCTCCTGGTTTCAAGTGATTCTCCAGCCTTAGCCTCCCAAGTAGCTGGGATTACAGGTGCGTGTGACCACGCCTGGCTAATTTTTGTATTTTTACTAGAGACAGCATTTCACTATGTTGGCCAGGCTGGTCTCAAACTCCTGACCTCAGGTGATCTGCCCGCCTCGGCATCCCCAAGTGCTGGGATTACAGGGATGAGCCACCGTGCCTGGCCCCTCAACACAGTTTAAACAAGGAAAACTTATCTTCTTAAAAATAGAGAAGATAGACAGTTCCCAAGTGGTGGTGGTGGTGTATTTTGTTTGTAAGTTCATCAGCAGCTTGGTGATATCAGGGTTCTAGGTTGACTCTCTCTGATTCTCTTGGTCTTCTCTAATTCGTCATTTATAGTGATATTTAACTTAATAGGTAAAAATGGCAGCTGCACTCACACTTCTTGACCAATGGAAATTTATTTGACTCATAAAGTATATAGGATGGGAGATATCTCCAGTGGACTCGTGGGGTCTGTGATGGTGGGGTTTGTGGAGTGTAGATCCACAGGCTGTTGAAATAGGCTCAGGTCCTCACCTGCTCAGAAGACAGGCTGGGAAATTCCAGTCTTCAAGGGTTTTGCTGGTGAGGAGAACATGGATATGAATATAATGTCCTTCCCTTTTGTTTTCTTTGCACAAATTTCAGTGGAAACATGTTGCCAAGTCAGATTGCCATTCTACTTGAGTGAATATGGGATTTGTCCAGTTTTCCAAATGCAGAGCTTTTTGTGGGCTGATGGACTGAATAGAAAGAGGAACAACCATACACCCTTCTACAGATGAAGGCAAGATTTTATGAAAGCGACTTCATTCATTCACCTCTGCCTGGTGTTCCTTCTTTGTAAACCAGGACCAGGGAGCTTTGAATGTAGCAATATATTATATAATTTGGTTTCATTAAATATTATACCTGCCCTTAGTGTTTATATTCCACTATATTGACAACCCTGGTTCTCTCTGTACCTGTGATTGTCTGTGTTGAGACTATTACAGAGATTACAGAGACCTAAAAATTAATATAAAAATAATAATTTTACAGAAATACATATTTGCATTGGAATATTTAAGAAAGTCGAGTTTGGATGCTACAAGATCATAGGAGTAATAGGAAGCTGGGCACAGTGGCTCACACTTGTAATCCCAGCACTTTGGGAGGTTGAGGCAGTGAGGCAATAGGATTGTTGCAGCCTAGGAGTTTGAGACCAGCCTGGGCAACATATGGAGATCCTGTCTCTACATAAAATAAATTTAAAAAGAATTAGCTGTTGGTGCTTTTGACATGTTGGTGCATACCTGTGTACCACGCATGTTGGTGCACACCTCCCAGCTACTTGGGAGGCTGAGGCAGGAGGATTCTGTGAACCTGGGAGGTCGAGGCTGCAGTGAATCATGATGATGTCACTGCACTCCAGCTTGGGCAACAGCGAGATCCTGTCTCAAAAAAACAAAAACAAAAACAAAAAAGAAAAAAAAATCCAGTGTGATAGGTGACTAACCAGGAATTTCTGGATTTGAGTTTGGGAAATGGAGGAATGCCTGTGTGTGTGACAAACCGAACCATGGACATTACACTATTAGCTCCTGTCCCTACAGCTGCTGTGTTGTTTCTTGAGAGCCCAAGATGGGTAGTAGGCCTCTTTAACCTCCATTATCACTTAATTCTCACCATAATCCTAGGAGATGTATACGTCCTCATTTTAGAGATAAGGAGGACATTAAGGCCAAGGGAGTTTAGTAAGTAACAGAATGGATTTTCAAGCCAGGTCTGTCTTGATAAGAAAGCTCACATGCTTTCTTTCTTAAGACACTGTTGAAGCTGTATTCTGCTGAATTCCTAAGATTCTGTAGGATAGATGTATGTGTAGGATCAATTCAGGGAGAAAGGGCTGGAGTGGCTTTGAGATTCCCAACCTCTGCTCCTAACCGGTTTTCTATCCTGAGTTTCTGCATACCATTTTCTTGGAAGAAGAGATTCTGTGCTTAAAAAAAGAAAATACATACATAAAAGAAGCGTGCACACTGCTGTCCTGTACCACAGTGCCTGAGTCAGGTATCCATTTGCATTGTAAAAGGAGCCTGAGGTGTGGAACAGTTCTGGGTTCTTTGGGCACCCAGCTGGCTGGCTTCCTGTGGACTGGCTGCATTTCAGATTTCATTCTCTAGCCGGAACCTGAAAGGCAGGAGCCCTTTGAAGAGATACAGGGAAGCAAAGAGGGTTATCCAGATGAGAAGGAAGGGAAAGGGGGCGTGACAGTTCCTTGGAGGGAATTTCCCCAGTGGGAACTGCCTGCAGAGGAGCTTCCACAGGGCACATCAATGAGACAGCATGTCCTGGTCTGCGCCGAAGCCCTGGGGGCCTGTTGCAACATGCAAGCAGGGTCCCCAGACTCAACCCTCTTTCTCTACCAGAAGTGTGCCGGGTGCGCCTGCTTCCCACTTCTCTTATAAAGCCAGCTATGGGCCGTTCTGTCCCTCTGCCTCCGTGGATGCTTCTTCCATGCTGTTCCTGAAAGCAAGAAACAGTCCTTTTTTTTTTTTTTTTTTTTCATTTAATACTTTTTTTGCTAAGCGCTGCTGGGAAACACACGGAGGAGAACAAAACCCAACAAGCCTGGTGCTGCTCTTCCTGTGTCTGTGGGGTGGGGAAAAGGGGAAGTTCTGAAAATTTACAGGGGTGTCTCAGACTAAAGGGTTTCAGAACATTGTGCTGAAGCAGTGCGTGTTGAGGGAGAAGGCACCGGAGGGTTCCGGATGGGAGAGAGAACCTGTGTCGAGCATTTGAGGCAGGAGATAGAGGTTTTGCTTGTGGGATTGTGGTGAGACTCCTAGAGCTGGAGCCAGGAGAGGAGGATCCGCTGCTCTGTGAAGAGGGGCGTCTTCACCTGGAGCAAGGCTGGGCAGCAGGAGCCCAGCAGCGGCCCCTGTGAGCAGGCGTCTGGACTTGTTTGTTTGAAAACAAAGCAAAGCAAGCAACATGATATGAAGCATTCAGAGGAACGGTAGTGGACTGGATCAAATAGAGGGGCACTTGTATCATCTTTCTGTGCCCTGTGCCGCCTATTTCTTCCTTCATTTGTTCATTAAACAAATGCTTGTTGATTATTTATAATGGGCCAGACTTGCCTAGGTACATGGGACATAGCAGTAAATAAGACCAAGAAGGTCCCAGCACTCATGGGGCTTATATTCGAGTAGACAGAGAATAAATAAACTTGCCAATCACATCTCTGCCATAGCTGTCATCACTTGCAGACGTAGATTAAAACATCTGAGAGTGCCTGTAACCCCAGCATTTTGGGAGGCCAAGGCCGGTGGATCCCTTGAGGTCAAGATTTGGAGAACAGCCTGCCTAATACGGTGAAACCCCGTTTCTACTAAAAATACAAAAATTAGCTGGGCGTGATGGCATGTGCCTGTAATCCAGCTACTCAGGAGGCTGAGACAGGAGAATCACTTGAACCCGAGAGGCAGAGGTTGTAGTGAGCTGAAATCGCACCACTGCACTCCAGCCTGGGCGACAGAGCAAGACTCCATCTCAAATAAACCAAAAACACAAAAAAACAAAAAAAACAAAACAAAAAAACACCCCAGCAGAACATCTTGAGACTGATAAGAGCTATGGCAGAGATTTAAGATAGTTCCATGAATGCTAGAAAGTGACTGGTTCTAAAAGACGAGAAGGCCTCTTCAAGAGAGACTTTGGAGGCAAAAAGTGAGTGTAGCATAGAGCCAGTCTTGGGAGGTTTGGGGAAGAACATACCACTGAGAGAGAGCAGCCAGTACCAAGACCCTGAGGCACGTGAGAGCTTTCTTCAAGGAACAGAAGAAGGCCAGTATGGCTAGGATGGAGTGAGCATGGGGAAGATGTTAGGAGCATGTTAGCTTTGCATCCCCTCTGGGTGTCCTTGGACAGGTTACTCAGCCACTCTGAGTGCTGCCCTGGCAGCCAGCTCTAGTCTTCACTGACTGGAGTTTGGCTGTCCATGGATGGAAATTTAAGCTCTCTTTTACTTTACATTTTCATTTTGATTATAATCAAATTAAGAACAGTCATACAAGTATTTTCTGGGTCATCTCGATGAACCTAGCACTAAGCAAAGCCATGGATTTCTTAACTTTGTGCATGTATGTTCCTATAATTGGCACGTGCTAAAATGAAGGCTCAGGAAATCCAAAAGATTTTTGCAGTATTTGAATAGAAGAAAGAGGGGTGGAGGGAAGTGAGTGTGGGACAGTGAGGTGTGGGCAGACTCAAGAACCCTGGCAAGCAGGCAGTACTATGTTTATGTTTTGAGTGGGATTCCCATTTTTACATAACAGCCTCCTACATTTGTTAGAAGTAGTCTTAGCAGTTGTATGGTATAGCATTTCCCTTCCTGCCCCCAGACTCAGTAATTGGTTTAGATGCCATTTAATGCAGTTTTTAATTCCTCAAAACTAGTCTTCCTGTGAACAAAATATCTTTTCAGATTTACCGAGTCAGTCTGTAAAATTAGTATGAAGGGATTGCTCCCCGGCCGGCATTTGGTTAAGTTGAATTCTGATTATCCTTAACCTGCAAGCAAAGCTTTGAAGTTCCTAATAACTTTTCTGTTCAATAGTTTTCATGCTTATGTAAATAGACACTCTGTAACACTTAGAAGTTAAAGCACCCCCAAAACCCTCAAATACATAACTTGGCCTCAGATGTTATTTTTCTACTGCAAAACTCCATATGGACAATTGAGTTTCAGTAAAACTACGTAATTTCAAATTGAAATAATTTAAATTGCTTTTGTTTTAAAAATTTTGTATTTGTGCATAATAAATTACATTTCAATAAAAATAAAGTAAATGCATTCACTTGACTTATTTTTCACATGGGCATTTTCTTCTTCATATATGGTCCATAGTTACTTAAGTTTGAGACTTACTGCTTCGACTTGCAAACAGAACATTTCAAGTAATCAAAAATCTAGGACCCAGAGGGAGTGAATGCACAACTTTAGAATTCTGACCTTAGCTGCAATAGAAACCTTGAGAGACTTTTAGGGCTATGATGTTCCAGGAAAGGAATATACCTAAAACATAGATGGATATGATAAAGTAATGGGATTTTGCATCATGCAGCTATTCTCCACCGGCATGTCCGGCATCAGGCATCTTTGGAAGCATATTTTTGAAAATAGATATCCTCGTTCTCTCCATATCATTTTATTATTGATCTCTGAAAGACTGATAACCTTGGCAAAACAGCCAGCTCAATGTGTAGCCAATAACCATGCCTAGGTATTTGGTTTTCCCCTCTCTTATTTCCACCTTCCCCTTTTCCATCTCCTTCTCTTCCTCCTTCCCTCCCTCTCTTATACACCCACCCACCCCACACACATCATCTATGTTATTGTAGTGTATAATTTATAAAGATTTGTCAATTGCTAATATGTCAGTTTTGTTTGTTTCTAAGCATCCCTCCTTTGCAGGGCATATGCATGTGTGTCTGAGTACATACAGGAAACGTATCCATGTCTGGAAAGGGGCCTCCATCTAGACCCCAAGTGAGAGTTCTTGGATCTTGTGCGATAAAGAATTCAGGGCGACTCCACAGAGTAAAGTGAAAGCAAGTTTATTAGGAAAGTAAAGGAATAAAGAATGGCTACTCCATAGGCAGAGCAGCCCCGAGGGCTGCTGGTTGCCTATTTTTATGGTTATTTCTTGATTATGTGCTAAACAAGGGGTGGATTATTCATGAGTTTTCCAGGAAAGACGTGGGCAATTCCTGGAACTGAGGGTTCTTCCCCTTTTTAGACCATATAGGATAACTTCTGGGCATTGCTGTGGCATCTGTAAACTGTCATGGCGTTGGAGGAAGTGTCTTTTAGCATGCTAATGCAAAATTAGCGCATAATTGAGCAGTGAGGATGACCAGAGGTCACTTTTGTTGCCATCTTGGTTTTGGAGGGATTTGGCTGGCACCTTTACCACGTGCTGTTTTATCAGCAAGGTCTTTGTGACCTGTATCTTGTGCTGACCTCCTATCTTGCACTATGACTAAGCACAACTAACCTTCCAGGAATGCAGCCTCCTAGTAGGTCTCTGCCTTATTTTACCCAGCCCCCACTCAAGATGGAGTCACTGTGGTTCAAACGCCTCTGACAAATCTGTCTGCCTGCTGGAAAGGACTTTGTCAACTTGTCATGTTGCTTATATAAATATGGAAATATATATTTAAAACTTGATGGACGCTTCACCATCACACTCTCTTCTCCTCTCCCACATCACTCTAGCACTGATCCATTTTTGGAAATGATTTTTTTGGGGATGGGGGTTGACCAGATGTGGATATTTAGAGATAAGCTACAGTCTTCCAACTGGAGAAGCCTTTATGTCTTTGAATCTTGCTTATGTGTGTAAATGTCCTAATTTTTTTTTTTTTGATATATGAATAAAGTAATTAATTTGCATTTAGTTGCTTAAGCCTGTCTTCATAGCCTGGGGAGAAATGATGGCTGACAATTGTCATCTCCATCCCTCTGCCCCCCACATTTCATTTGGTACTTCATTTCTTCTTCTTGAGGTCTGAATATCTAAAGAAAGATGTTGACTGGTCCCACTGGTTGGGATGACAGTGAGTGATAGGTAGTCTTGCACTTTTGATCAATGACAAGATCACCCATTTGGCAAGCTCTTCCTCTTCTCCTTTCTTTTCTTCTTTCCTCCCCTCCCCTCCCCTCCCCTTCCCTTCCCTTCTTTTTTATTTTGTTTTGTTTTTTTCAGATGGAGTCTCTCTCTGTCACCCAGGCTGCAGTATACCTCCGCCTCACAGGTTCAAGCAATTCTCCTGCCTCAGCCTCCCAAGTAGCTGGGATTACAGGCACCTGCCACTATGCCCAGC
>NW_012108130.1:142098-150387 GCF_000951045.1 Mandrillus leucophaeus
TAACTCCTGGGATATGATTGCATTTACACATCTTCTGTGTAAGTGGTTGACATGTGAAAGCATCCAGTTCAACAGGAGGTATTAGGTTGGGTTTAGTTTTGTGCATGTGTTTATTTTCAGTTGTATTGATTTCTAATTCACATACCATTGGTTTTGGTTTTTTTGTTTGTTTGTTGTTGTTTTTTTTTAAACAGGGTCTCTGTCACCCAGGCTGGAGTGCAGTGGCGTGATCTTGGCTCACTGCAGCCTCCACCTCCTGAGCAAGTGGTTCTCCTGCCTTAGCCTCCCGCATAGCTGGAATTACAGATGTGCACCACCACACCCAACTAATTTTTGTATTTTTACTAGAGACTGGGTTTCTCCATGTTGGCCAGGCTGGTCTTGAACTCCTGGTCTCAAGTGATCTGCCTGCCTCAGCCTCCCAAAGTGCTGGCATTATACGCATGAGCCACTGCACTTGACTGGTTTTGTGTTTTGTTTTTTTTTTTTTTTTGAGACGGAGTCTCACTCTGCCTCCCAAGTAGCTGGGATTACAGGCACCTGCCACTATGCCCAGCTAATTTTTGTATTTTTAGTAGAGATGGGGTTTCACTATGTTGGCCAGGGTGGTCTCAATCTCCTGACCTCAGGTGATCCGCCTGCCTCGGCCTCCCAAAGTGCTGGGATTATACAGGCATGAGGCACCACACCCGACTGCTCTTACACTTTTCTATGAAACATATTACAGATAGATACCCCTTTTGAGATACATACCCAGATACAGATAGATATGCACGTTGAGAGAAGCATGTTAATCCGGATGTAAAAGCTTTATAGGTAGGAATTTCTGGGAAGATCTTCACCTTTGACACACTCCTTCAGTCTCATCCCCTGTGTCCCTAATAGAAGCAGTAATGGGGAATCTGGCATGATGACTTACTAGAAAAATCTATTGAGCCTGCTTATAATTCTTTGATTTTGGAAGAGGAGGGCACTCTTTTTCATTGGTTCATTCATTCACAAAATGTTAAGCTCCCAATCCATGTCTAATAACTGCCTTTCTGGCTAGTCTGTGAGCATGGCAATGGGTAGATGATGTCTGTTGTTTTCTGTTGTGTCTCTGATGTCTTTCACATTGAAGAGCATGGAGGAAGTGCTCGTATCATATTTGTGCCAGAGTGAGGAGGAGGAGGAAAGCACTCAGAAGTGACACTTCCTATGATTTAGCCTTTTGCCCGTGGATCATCTTTTCATCTTTTTTGAGCTCATGTTAGTTTCTCTACTACCTGTGTGTTTCTTTACCTTCCTTGTAGTATTTCTTCCTTGAGCTCAGTGTTGCAGGCACTGCTTGGTCAGGCTTAGCGCATAGACGGAAAATACTTATTGAGCACTTACTGTATATCCAGCACTCTTCCATGCACTGTACATGAATGAACTCACTTGCTCTTTCCAGCAACTTAGGAGATGGGTGTCTTCATTATCACCCCAATTGAAGAAACTAAGGATCGGAAAGGATTCCGATTTAATGCAAATGATCCACTCTCTGGGAAGCTATTTAATCAACCTGGGCTCAGTTATTTCTGTTTTCTATTTGGCCGTGGGCTTTTGGGTTGTTTGTTTTAGTGGGCACAGAACTCAAGGTCCTTGGCCTTTTCATGCCCTTTTTCATCGGTGTCTTAAGTACTTGGTCCGTAAGGAAATGGTTTTAATTTTACTTTTCTCTACAAGTAAAAAAAATCCTATTCTGCAGTGTAGTGTTTTAATCTTTTTTATTTTTTATTTTTTAAACTAGTGACTGACATGTCAAAAACCCTACAGGCTTTGCACATACACTTTTCCAGTCATTGCTTCAGATATCACATCCAGTGGAAATTATTGGATGTGATATCTGGACCAGTTGCAAGCAAGATCTCTCAGCCTTCTTCGATTGCTATGTTCCAGGTAAATGTTACTGCTGTGATTATCATCATCATAATTATTTTGCATTCTCTGTTTGGTATTTTTTTCAGAACAGCATTCTTTCCTTGAAAGATAAAAAATATTAAAGATTTTGAGAAAGTTTGAAGCTCGTTAAGTAAACTAACAACTAAAAAGTTTAAGATTCTGTGCCTAGTGGAACATAATTTGTTGTTTTATTACCTTTTGTATTTGCTCATGCATATGTCCGTGCCTGCATCAAACCAAATATTTGTTACATGCCAGGCATTGTGAACAGGTGCCTACTTAGTGTAATAGCCTGGGCAGACAGACTCCCGCCCTAGTTTGTCAGACTCATTCAAATAGAATTTCCAGTGGTTGAAAGAGCACTGGCCTTGGTTTTACCCTCTTCGTCAGGAACTAACTGTTCATTCTCTGGTGAGTCACCCAAATGTCCTGGCTCTTCACCTGCAAAATGGGTCCTTTGGCCTAGATGTTCTCTGTCCACTCCAAAGGTCTAAGATATGTATGATAAGGGGTATGCCATTAGGGAAGATCAACAGTATCATTCACAGCAGGCCTGTTCAATAAGGAGGAAGTTGCCATCTCAACTGGAGGCTGTACTGGACGAATAACATTCACTATTCTGCCTCCAGGGTTTCTCATTTAACCATGGGAGCTAATATGAAAGGAAGGTGTTCCTAAGCCAGTGAGACTAAGATTTGCAGGTTTTAACCTGCAAGCAGGACCAACTACCAATTTACAGGAACTAGCACAAAATTAAAATGTGGACCCTTTGTTCAAAAATTGTTCAGGATTTCAAGACACAGCAGAGCATTGAACCAAGCATGGCACCATTCTGAGAAGACAGGGCTCCAGTGTCACCGTATGGGTCACAGGCGAACAAAGTCAGCCCCACCTGTAAATGGATCTGATTAAAGGCAGAAGTATCTTTCTATTTTGTAAGCAGATTGAGTGGTATTTTACTGTCTCACAATGTGTTACTATTTTTGCTGTTATGACTAAGATTATTAAGTGACAGTACCCCTATGCCCATCTTCTCTTTTGAGAGTCTGAATCCCTTGAGACAAGGACTACAGCTTACTTAATTTGTGATTTTCCCCTCAGCTAGACTACTGACATGATGTGTTTGTTAAATGCAGTGAATGTAATAATCATTTATCACAAGGAGAAATTGTGATTTTTTTTTTCCCCCCAGAGGGACCACTTCTTCCAGGGACATGAGTTTTAAAAATCCAGCTTAAAGAAGTCAAAATAATACTTAATAAGGTGTTTGTGGAAACAGAGATGGGCCATTGGATGAAATGCTCTGAAATAGAACTAGGCCTATGCAGTGTAAAAAGAAAGACTAACACAGTGACTTTTTGCCTTTTTTTTTCCCCCCAAAAAAACCTTTTTGATGTAACACAAGTCAGTATTTTTGTTGCTAGTTGGCACTTCATGAAAGATGATAGCCGGCTGGAGAGAGCTAAGAAAATCAGTGAGTGGAATTGACAGACTTGCAGTGTTTGTAACTCTGCCTTTATCCTGTGTGATATTTTAAATAAATGGTTTTCTTATGTAGGGGACAGCTATTACTGTGCCTATCCCACATTGCAGAGAACCCAAAAGAGGATGACACACTGAAGGAGTCATAAATTGCACATGTAAACAGCTGGACATTTGGGTGTTGGTGAAACCTCTAAGATGAGACGGATGAAATATGTTGGGACATTCAAGGCTTTTGTTGCTAGGTTTTTTGTAGAATTTTTAGCAGACCTTTAAACCAAGAGACACTGGCAGTGCAGTTATTTTCAATAACCTGGACTTTCCAGGAAAATTTAGAAATCCATCCAAATAGAAGGTAAATCAACATGTTTATAGGCAAAGCCTTTTCTATAAGCGTTTTTCTTGGGTCTGAATCTTTGATGCTGACAGAGTTGAAAGGTCTGCCTTCTTGCTTTTCCTTATCCTGTTTGTCATCCTCTATGTGGCTTTGGCTTCAGTGACCCCTCTCTCCTCCCAATTTCCTAGAAGCAAATTGCCCTCATGAGCAAATGCATTTGGGTCCTTTGAATTTGCTCAGTAATTCTGGCAATTAATGACTTTTTGCAGATTCAATTCTTGGGCACCTCCACAGCTTTCCGCTTCTAGCCATGACTCCCTGCATTAGTGATTCAGCCTAAATGAAAAAATGGCTTATTTAAAATGTAGGAGAAATTTATCTGAAGAGCAGTCAGTTAGATGGACATGGAAGAGGCCCTCTCGGGGGTTTTACCTGGTCTGTCTTAAAAGGGACTCACCTAAGTTTTAATCCCTAGGATTATAGGCTGTAAAGCAATGGTCAGCTTAGATCCATTTCAGGGCCAATAAATCTGTCTAAAATATTTTGAATATAAGAGGAGAGGAAGGATAGAGAAGCAAAGAAGTTTTACGACTCAAATGATCTAGAGAATAATATCAAAGTTCCCCATGACACTTGCACTGGGATTTTACTTTGATTATAGCCACTATGTTCTTTATGGAGATCACAGTTCTTTTTAGAGCATACATATCACCATGCTACAGCTAGCAGATCTTAGGCCGAGTGCAGCCTCTTCTATGAACTTTATTTTAGACTAGAGGCAAATTGCTTAACCCTTTGAGTCTCTGTTTCCTTAACTTTAAAATTGAGAAGCTGAAAGAGATAACATGTGAAACAGCTATTGCAGCATATGAGGGATGAAAACAATTTCTTGTTTTTTTGTTTGTTCGTTTGTTTTTGAGACAAGGTCTCCCTCTGTTGCCCAGACTGGAGTGCAGTGGCACCATCTTGGCTCACTGCAGCCTCAACCTCCTGGGCTCAAGCGATCCTCCCACCTCAGCCTCCAGAGTAACTGGGAATATAGGTGTGTGCCACCACACATGGCTAATTTTCTTTTCTTTCTTTCTTTTTTTTTTTTTTGGTAGAGACAGGGTCTCCCTGTGTTGCTTAGGCTGGTCTTGAATTCCTGGGCTCAAGTGATCCCCCCACCTTTGCTTCCCAAGGTGCTGGGATTACAGGTGTGAGCCACCACACCTGGCCAATTTCTTGTTTTTATGTCAAAACTACTTCGGATCTGTTCTCATAAACCTGGGGTCATATGGCTTCCATAACTGGAAAAGGCTTAGAAGTGCTGTGAGGTGATAGCACTCTTTCTCTGTAGGCTTTTTGAGAGCAAGATACTTTTCTCCATGTACTTCTGCTTCATCTTTGAAATATGCTGCCAGATTTCCTCCTGTAATAACCGTAAGGTTTTTTTTTTTTTTTTTTTTTGAGGTGGTTGCATTGATTCACTCATTCTTTCAACAATTATATGTGTGCCAAAGACCATACTAAATGCTGTAAAAAGAGAGATGAATAAGAGAGACACAGCTCCTGTTGTCACAGATCTTGGAGCCTTTTCCTGTCATATAAGGAAAGCCATAGAATATAATCCAGGTGAGGGACAGTGACAACATATTTATGAAAGCACTTCAAATGCATTCCCATTTCCAGCCTAAAGATACCCACTGTGGGATTGGGATAGCATTATCATAGTTTCTTCTTACCTAAAAAATTACAGTTCTGTGTTTTAGAATTTTTTTCCCCCATGGAAACATGTCACTAAGTTTATAATAAAAGTCATTTTAGAGCCAAACTTAACAGAACACATACCTGTGAGTTTTAGGTTGTTGGAGAAATAGGCTGCAGGGTTTGAGACATTCTACAGGGAGCCCATTACATATCAAAATTGTATCATTCGTGTATACATTTCAAGAGCCATTTGCCTGTATACTCTACTAATAACTCATCTGGAACATAAGATTCCTTTTGAACTGGCAGACTCCAATATGGGGAATGAAGTGATGCTCGTTTTGCCTAATCTTTATAAAATTTAGTTAAGTTTTATGCCTTTCCAAACTATACTGGACCAGATTTCTCCTTCCTCCTGCTTTTCTGCCCTCCAGATCTGCTGGAGTGTAGAAAGCACTGTTCCTCTGGATTTCCTACTTACCTGTGTTGGCCTGTAGTGATAATTATTTTTCTCTGAAGTCACACGATGATATAAGCAAGGAGGACAATGTGAAGTCAGTAGTATCCACATGACACAGTAATTACAGGCAACTGCTGATTGCTTTTGTACTCAGAAGGTTTGGAAGAATGTAGCATAAAGGTGTAAACAGATTTTCTTTTAGGTTTTGTTAGTAGTGCAGTCCAAAGGGATTCCCATTCATTTAGCATTGCTCCCGTCGGCTTTTATAGCAGCCAAAAATAAAACCCCCTAAGTACTACTCTGGAGGGTAGCTGATGACATATAAAGTAAATCTCTTACTTGTATGTGAACTCTAGACCAGATTGGTCAGTTCCTTGTATATTCTAATAGTCCTGGCCCAGCACCCTACATATGGTGGGCATTCCCTAGTACAGTGGAGACAGAGAAGGGAATTTTCCCAAATCAGGCAATTTTAGAGGTGGCTATGTGAATCACCCAGTTATTTTCTTAAAATGCAGATTGTGATTCAGTATATCTAAGGAGATTCTCCAGTTCTAGCATGCTCCCACGTGATATGAATTCCTCTAATCCGGGAGTCTACTAGCCAGACAGAGCTAAGGCCAAAACGCACCTGTTTTAACTCTTAGTCTGGGATTTATTCCCAGTATATCAACGATGGTGAATACACGTCTCTGTGTTTTCCTTCTCACTCTTACTAGACCCATAACATTGATTGGTGAACACATTCCCACTGAGCCAAGATGCAGCTTTGGAACTGTTCTCAATGTGGTGCTCCATGCAGCAAGTGCCGATTCAGAGAGTGTCATTCCAGATCACGCTTTGGGGATGGGTGGAAAGTTGGGTCATCTTTATACTCCATGTTGCTTTTTTTTTTTTTTTTTTTTTTTTTTTTTGTGAGACAGAGTCTCGCTCTGTCACCCCGGCTGGAGTGCAGTGGCGCGATTTTGGCTCGCTGCAAGCTCTGCCTCCCGAATTCACGCCATTCTCCTGCTTCAGCCTCCCAAGTAGCTGGGACTACAGGCGCCCGCCACCACGTCCGGCTAATTTTTAGTATTTTAGTAGGAACGGGGTTTCACTGTGTTAGCCAGGATGGTCTCGACCTCCTGACCTCGTGATCCACCCGCCTCGACCTCCCAAAGTACTGGGATTACAGGCATGAGCCACCGAGCCTGGCCGCTTCTTTAAGTCAAGTAAACATGCCGAGAATTCAAAGCCCTGTTCTTCCCCTAGTCTCCTCAAGCCACCCACACCCCCCTGCTCACTGTCCTTTTTCCTTCCTTCTTTTTGCTTTTTTGAAACAGGGTCTCCATTGCCCAGGCTGGAGTGCAGTGGCACAATCTCGGCTCACTGCAACCTCCACCTCCCGGGTTCAAGTGATTCTCCTGCCTCAGCCAGCTACTCAGGGATTACAGGCACCCACCACCACGCCCAGCTAATTTCTGTATTTTTAGTAGAGACGGGGTTTCACCATGTTGGCCAGGCTGGTCTCGAACTCCTGACCTCAAGTGATCCACCCGCCTCGGCCTCCCAAAGTGCTGGGATTACAGGCACAAGCTCCCGTGCCTGGCAGTTTTAAATTTTGGGCTAAATGACTATTGTTAAATGACTTTTGCTAAATCACTTTTTCCTCTTGCATCCTCCTGCTGCTTATATCTATAAAATGAACTGCCCGTGGACAGTTGCTCAGGATCCCCCCTGTATTAACATTAGAAAGGGTTGCCTCTTTAGACCATGATTAGTCCATTGTGGGCTCTTTGCAGAAAACAATGGAAACTGGTTAATTTAACCAGAAAAAGAAGTTATTAAGGAATATTGGACAGTTTCGCAGTATAGACAGAATGGTTAGGACTGGACTGGAGCTGCTGCCTAAACCCTGTCCAGACAACCGAGATACACTAGATGTTGGGCAGTGCTTTGGCCTGACCTTGAAATGCTGCATCTGATTGGCTAACTTAGTTTCCAATTATATCCCTAACGAGGCAAGGGGAGAGAGAAGCTGGCCTTTTTCTCCTTCCGTAATGAGAGACAAACCACGCCCCTCTTAGACACTCACAATGGGGAATTCCTCAATCCTAAGAAAGGTGGATCGGTTACTGACTGTGACCGATGACTGTCATAACTTTCATGTTCATGGAAAGTTCTTTATAAAAGTTTCTAAATGAAACTAAAACTTGGCTACCAACCTACTCTAGTAACAGGACAACTTGCCCCTCTGTTCTGAGTTCTGGCTTCTGATTGTTTCTCACCACATTGTCAGCTCCTTGGGAAAGTAATCTGTATGTGTTTTTTTGTTTGTTTGTTTGAGATGGAGTCTCGCTCTGTCGCCCAGGCTGGAGTGCAGTGGCGCGATCTTGGCTCACTGCAAGCTCCGCCTCCC
>NW_012108130.1:150437-308518 GCF_000951045.1 Mandrillus leucophaeus
TTTCTTTTTTTTTTGTTGTTGAGATGGAGTCTCGCTCTGTCGCCCAGGCTGGAGTGCAGTGGCGCGATCTTGGCTCACTGCAAGCTCCGCCTCCCGGGTTCACGCCATTCTCCTGCATCAGCCTCCCGAGTAGCTGGGACTACAGGCGCCCGCCACCACGCCCGTCTAATTTTTTGTATTTTTTAGTAGAGGTAGGGTTTCACCGTGTTAACCAGGATGGTCTTGATTTCCTGACCTCATGATCCGCCCACCTTGGCCTCCCAGAGTGCTGGGATTACAGGCGTGAGCCACCACACCTGTCCAGTACTCTGTATGTTTTAAAGCAAATTGCCAGGTTTTTTGGTTTGTTTGTTTTGTTTTTTACTCAGACCTAGGGAGATAAAATTAATGGACCTCTTTAAATACATGGAGGTGCCCCCTGTCTCGTTTTTGAAGGGAGACACGGGAATTTCAGAAATTGGGGGTGTAAGTTCTAAAGGCTGGCATGGTTTAGATAGCCCATGACAGTTTCAGGAAGACCCTGGTTTCCTTTCAAGCAAAAGGGGCCACCTCTGAACCAAAGTGGATTATCTCCTGCAGCAGCAAATCCAGTTGGCAGTTGAATTCCTGCAGTTTTATGGGAATTTCAGTGAAACTTTTAAAGCTGTAATTTTTGTAACTGGAGTTAAAAAAAAAAAAAAAAAAGGAAAACAAATCTGAATAAAGCGACATAATCCATTGCAGAGTCTGTACAGTTCTATTTCTTCTATCATGAATGTTTTCCAGGCAGATGAAAAAATGTTTTGAATGTTGAATATATGCAAACATTACAATCAAGGATAATTGTGTCTGTGTGCTTTGACTCTCATTTTGCTTTCTCTTCCTTCATCTTCTCCTGTACCCTATAGGAATGTGATCATAGACATAGAAATAAAATTTGCATTTGTATAAATAATGCCCAAGCTGTTTGGAAAAAAGGCTCCCTGTATTGGGCACATGATTTAGAGATGGCATTTTCTGCCTCAAATCTCGGTTTGATTTAGATCATGGAAATAATGCCTTTTATCTGTATGGACATCAGAGTTTACTCAGCCCCTTTCCCTCTGCCCACTTCATTTGATCTGCACTCTCTAACCTCATGAAGTTGGCTGAACTAGCGTTATTATTCTCATTTTGCCAATGAATGAATGAGTCTCAGAAGAAAGCATCTAGGTTAGAGATTTCTAGGTAATGTTTCTAATGTTTCCTTCAGTAAAATTGTTGTTGCTCTATCAAGTATATGAGCTGGTTGCTGTTTTCTCTCTTTGATGAGTGACAGGATTCCCTTTTATGTGTCTCACTGGGTCTGTCTCCTAGAGGCCTCATGAGACTTAATGAGTAGTATCTGTAAGGTGCTTGAGGATCCCCAGATAAAAGGAGCACCTGTTAGCATTTATTATGGAAGTAGCGGGGCCTCTTGAAAAGCTGTGCCCTTGTTGTTAATAATGCTGGCTGGAGGAGTTGCAGGCGGGACTTTGCCCAAAGCCTTTATTAGTCATCACCCTCAGGAAATGCATCCTCACCAGGATGTTACTTTGTAAGCTGTAATGCATTTTTCAAACAGAGAAAGGAAAATAAAAACCACCTTTTCGATGTAAAACGTTAAAGGATGACCTGTTACTGTGATGATGTATTTTACAAATTTGAAGATACAAACTTGTTCCAAAATGTACATCCTGTATGTTTAGGAAGGGATGAGGGGAGTCTTGTAAATCCATGCTGGTGGTGGGGTCCTCCTTAATGATGTGTTGGAGGAGCAAACTGGTGGCACCCAGGGCTCTGTTCTGAAGCAGCCACTCCTGTTATCCCAGCACGACTGTGGCTAAGTTATCTTCACAGGGGATGGTCAGGTTCCTCCTCCCTCAGTAATCCTGAAGATGATAATGCTGCCCTACTTCTCCAGGAATTTGGAAAGAGTAACTAATGAGTGATTGTAAGGCATACTGGTCGTATAAAGGCATGCTGTAAACACTGATTGCAATAACTAATAAGAAAGCAGCAGTCCCTCTTCCTTCCCAGGAGATTTTGCATGATGATTATTGTCTGTGGTGTTTTCTTTGTTAAATGAAAATGTTGCCCGTGCTTAGGAGATAATGCAGGGAAAGAACACAGGAGGGATTTAGAAATGTTTTACTTATTGGTAAGTGATTTTACTCTTGAAGTCACACTGCAGATACTGTTTAAAAATTTAAAAATTGGGCCAGGTGCAGTGGCTCACGCCTATAATCCTAACACTTGGAGGCCAAAGCATGTGGATCACCTGAGGTCAGGAGTTTGAGGCCAGTCTGGCCAATATGGTGAAACCCCATCTCTACTAAAAATATAAAAATCAGCCAGTGTGGTGCCATATGCCTGTAATCCCAGCTACTCAGGAGGCTGAGGCAGGAGAATCGCCTGAACCTGGGAGGTGGAGTTTGCAGTGAGCCGAGATCATGCCTCTGCACTCCAGCCTGGGCGACAGAGCGGGACTCCATCTCAAAAAATAAAAAACATTAAAATTTTATTTTTCCCATTTCTGTTGCCTCTCTCTCCTTCTTTCTTCTGTCTTTAACCTCAAACTCCTGTTCCTTTTCCTTTTCATCAGCTCCACTATGTCAACTATCAACATGATGTGGAGTGCTCTTGCTTCCCATTAAACCCGAGAAAAAGAAGTCAGGATTCAAAACTCTTCTTAGCACGCAGTTAATATATAAACTCTACATTCACTGTTTGTAATATATTATCTGACCTTCTAAATAATATATAGTTGATTCATGTAATATAATTTGGAATTTAAAGCAGGAATGTTTATTTAATGGTTAGCTCTTGGTCAGGTGTGGTAACTCATGGCTGTAATTGCAGCACTTTGGGAGGCTGAAATGGAAGGATCACTTGAACCCAGGAGTTACGACCAACTTGGGCAACATGGCAAGATCCTATCTCCACAGAAATTTTAAAAATTAGCCAAGTGTAGTAGCACATGCCTGTGGTCCCAGCTACTTGGGAGGGTGAGGCAGGATGATTGCTTGAGCCCAGGAGTTTGAAGCTGCAGTTAGCCGTGTTTGCACCACTACACTCCAGCCTCAGCAACTGAGCAAAACCTTGTCTCTCAAAAAAAAAAAAAAAAAAAAAAAAAAGGTTTTAACTCAGATGTCGGCCAAGCATGGTGGCTCATGGCTGTAATTCCTGCACTTTGGGAGGCCAAGGTGGGAGGACTGCTTGACAAGCCCAGGAGTTTGAGACCAGTCTGGGCAACATAAGGAGACCCCATCTCTACCAAAAACAACAACAAAAATAGCCTGGTGTGGTGGTGCAATGCCTGTAGTGCCAGCTACTCTGGAGGCTGAGGTGGGAGGATCGCTTGAGCCCAGGAGGTCGAGGCTGCAGTGGGATGTGATCACACCACCACTCCAGCCTGGGTGACAAAATGACACCTTGTCTCAAAAAAAAAAAAAAAAAAAAAAAAAAACTCAGATGTCTTCTTAATTAATTTTCACTTTAATGAGCATTAAACTTAAGAAGAGTTCTCCTGTTTTACTATTTTTCTATAAAGTTGAATTCTTTTTTTCTCTAAAAATGTGTGAGGCTAAAACAAACGTCTCCACAGGACAGGTAAGCTGTATTGAATTCAGCTAACAGTAGATTTTTTTTTCCCCCTCAGGAACATTAGAGGGTTCACTTAGGGAAACTGATCCATGGATATTTCTCATATTCTCCTCCAACAGTGTGACTAATGCATCATGTCAGTGGATATTCACATATGTAATAAGACACCCACAAAATAGTGCCTTAAAACAACAACTTTTATAGTTCCTTAAGATCCAGTGCCTTGACTGGGTGGTTCTTCCATTCCACGTGGCATCTGGTAGGGTCACTCCTGTGGCTGCATTCGGCTGGTAGCTAAGTGGGACGCTCAGTTCGCCTCCATGCAGCCTCTCATGCCAGCTCTGAACTTCCTTACAGTGTGGCAGCTGGGTCCCAAGAGGCAGATTCCTAAAGAGCAAAAGCAGAAGTTTCAGGCCACTTATGGGCCACACTTAAAACACAGTGTCAACTCTGCAGCATTCTGCTCATCAGAGCAAAACACAAAGCCAGCCTAGATTCAAGAGGAGGGGAAATAGACTTACTTCTGGAAGGAAGAAGCCTCAAATGCAATCAGGGAAGGGAGGAATTGATGAGGCCGCCTTGGGAGACTAGCACATGCATGATATCTGTGCGGCATGATTGTTACTGTCCACATTGAGCCTTATTTCCAACTAGAGGTGATCTGTGGAGCTCCTTTGGGGCAGGATCTATAATGATACCATAGGACCTGGCACTGTGTTGGGTGCAGGGCAGAAGCTCACTATTGTTGAATCAAAGAACATGCTGTGAAATTCTAGAAAGTTGAATGTAATAGAAATCCTACGAAGTAACATTGCTGGGAAATAGGAAATACCAACTTCACATTCAGTGTAGTGATGTCTCTTTTGTTACAGCATCTCATGCTGTTTAAAGCTGCATTTCGGGAGACTTTGAAGCTCAGCAAGGAAGCCATTTGGCAGATAGCAGTACTTAATGGAGGCTTATCCCTGGAAAAGGCACAGGACTCCCCACATTAGTGTTCATTATGTCAGGATCCTTGCTGCCAGTGCCTAACAGTGTGCTGACCAAGTTTTGGTTGTCTGTGTATTTCTGGAATGTAACGCGTACCACCCAAGGCACATGTTAGGGATTCAGTGAATGCCAGGTTAGTGAGTGGTGGTCAGCAGTGCCTGAATGAGTGACAAGCAGAAAATGAATGTAGGTCCTGTGTACTAACAGCATCACCTGCCAGGTACCTCTGGGATGGAACCTGTGGTTGCTTGTCTAGGCACACCTTCATCTGCTGTTCTGTCTTCTCTACGGCGGAGACCATTCTACTGACAGACAGAAAAGGCAGTGGTACCATACGCACATCAGAAAGTGTGAGTGTGCTAATCACACCAGGTCCAGGCAGAACTTTGCATCTTTGAGGTGAAACCATTAGCTTAGCTAAATGAATATTGCACCTCAAAAATGCTCGTGAGAATTTTACGAAAGCATATTATCAATGAAAATATTAAAGGAGTGTATATGTGTTAGGATGTGTTAGGATGAAGATTTTTTAGTTTTATTTTTTGAGATGGCATCTCACTCTGTCACCTAGGCTGGAGTGCAGTGGCGCAATCTCAGCTAACTGCAACCTCCAGCTCCCGGGTTCAAGTGATTCTCCTGCCTCAGCCTACCAAGTAGCTGGGATTACAGGCACGCACCACTATACCTGGCTATTTTTGGTAGAGATGGGATTAAGCCATGTTGGCCAAGCTAGTCTCTTAACTTCTGACCTCAAATGATCCGCCCGCCTCGGCCACCCAGAGTGCCAAGATTATAGGTGTGAGCCATAGCGCCCAGCCAGGATGAAGGTTTTTTTAAAAAGTCTGCAGTTGTAAGAAGCTATTTATGAAAAAATCTTTACATTGTGGTAGCTTATGAAAATCCTTTTTCTCATCTCCTTTAATTTTCTTTCTATCAGTACTATTACTGATATTATAATTTTGGTAAGATCTGGAGAGAAAAATTGATTGTGATAGGCTGTCTTGAATTACCTATATATTTCTTCTTATCTATTACCTTCTGAACTAGCTTTTTCTTAAACAGTATGGTTAAACTTTATTTTTTATTTTATTATTATTACTTTTTGAGACAGAGTCTCACTCCATCCCCCAGGCCGGAGTGCAGTAGTGCTATCTTGGCTCATGGCAACCTCTTCGGATTCAAGCGATTCTTGTGCCTCAGTCTCCCGAGTAGCTGGGATTACAGGCCACCACACCCAGCTAATTTTTCTATTTTTAGTAGAGACGGAGTTTCACCATGTTGGCCAAACGGGTCTCAAACTCCTCACTTCAAGTGATCCTCCTGCCTCCGAAAGTGCTGGGATTACAGGCGTGAGCTGCTGCACCCATCCTTAAACAGTATTGTTAAACTTTAAACTGAAATCTGAACTCTTTGTTAAACTGCCTTTTCCAACTTTAATTCCCAGTCATTTTTAATGCCTTTCTATTCTTTCTCATTATGTTATATGTTGCTATTCTCAAACACAGTTGCAGAACAAGTACAGGCCTATATCCTGAGAACTATAAATCTCTTGAAGAAAGAGGAGGCCTTGCTGGGTTTTCTGGGTAATGGATGTGACTGTGTGGGTGTGCACACCTGTGTGTGTCTGTGCTGGCGCTCTGGGGCCCTGGAGACTGGTATCTGAATTACTCTGACCTAAAAATGCACTCTAGATTTTAACACACCTCTGGTAGAAGAGAGGAGGAAACATTTGCAGCATGGAATTATCGGTCCCATTACCACCCAGGTGTCAAGGAAATGAAACTTTTCTATTACAAGATTGCAGTAAATCACACAAGAGGATGACAGCTTCGTTAACATGGGTAGAATTACCGTAATTTATATATAAATAACTTTTCTGTGTCAAGACGTAGTATCATTCAGTCCCAACAGAATAGTATTTTTTCTATAAAAAAAGTGAAATGCCAAAAAAGCGGTTTCTATCAAAGAAATCCACAAAAGACAACGGTTTCCTGTGATAAAACTGACTTTGACAGAGCCCACAGCACCTCTGCTTTATAGTTTTAAGTTCTGACATTCAGCCGAAACAGAATATTTCAAAGTTTATCACAAAGAGTGACTTTTGTTTTGTTTTGTTTTTTTGAGACAGAGTCTCGCTCTGTTGCCCACGCTGGAATGCAGTGGCATGATCTTGGCTCACTGCAACGTCCGCCTCTTGGGTTTAAGAGAATCTCATGCCTCAGCCTCCCGAGTAGCTAGGACCACAGGCATGCGCCACCATGCCCAGCTAGCTTTCTGTATTTTTAGTAGAGGCAGGGTTTTGCCATGTTGGTCAGGCTGGTCTCGAACTCCTGACCGCAGGTGATCTGCCTGCCTTGGTCTCCCAAAGTGCTGGGATTACTGGCGTGAGCCACTGTGCCTGACCTCAAATAGTGATTTAATATATTATTTGTTTATTTGGTTTTTGAAATAAGTATTTTGATTTTTTTATAAGAATGAAAAATTTGAAATAAGTAGGAGATTCATTAAAAGCATTGTGGTACATCTGTGTAGTAGAATATTAGGCAAAATTCTAAAAGAATGAGGGCGATCTAAACAAATGCCTCTTTATTCAGGTATCTATATAAAATGTTCATATCTATTAAGCAAAAAACAAAAATTTGAACATTCTATGTAGAATGATTCTGTTCAAACACTATCAGCAGAAGAGGACCGATCAACTTGTAATAATTAGTCAGCATAATAAAACCATGTTGAAATAGTCGCCGTGTCCTGGTGGAAGATCCCTGTGTGGACCATAAACTTCTAGGAGACACCATGTAAATGGTGGTTCAAGATATAGAAATCATACCCCACCACCCCATCCTTAGAAGGTAAGTAGGATATGCTGACTCTTCTGGATCCTTAGGTTGAAAGTCCAGTCCCAGCTTTAATGTTGACACAGCTTTGGTATAGAAGAACTTTAGAGCTAAAGCCTGTCCACCAAGGTTCAAGTCCTGAGGTGGGCAAATTGTTTAATCTCTCCCATATTCAGCTTCATTTAACCCCTGAGTCTTAAATTCCTCACTGGAATGAATTGTTCATTCTTCCAATGTTGTTGTGAAAAGCAAGTGAGATAATGTTTGTGGAATTATTTTGTGACTTGTAATGCATTCTATCCATATTACTTATTATAGAGTCATTGATGAAGTAAATCCAAGGAATTATCCTTATCACTTCCTGCTTCCCTCCCAGAGTAAGAAGCTGAGAGTAGCAGGCCACCGGATTCCCTCTTTGCTGAGGATGACATTTATGGCATGAATCATGGAGATGGAAACCAGCTCAGGACCAAACTAGGTTAGCTTCTCCTTGGCATTCTCTGGAAAAGAGGCTGTACTGGGTAAAGAGAGTCTCTGCTTTTGATTTTAAACTTAACTAATGACAATAGGAAAGAAGATTCTCCATATGGTTTAAAAAAGGGAGATTTTGCCCAGGTCCTTGGAATAACTGAACTGCCTGAGAAAGAGAAAGATACCCTGAACTGCCACTATACATTGGGGCCCCGAGACTGCACATGAACTGAAGAAGTAGTTACTGAGGCATTTTATTTGGTTTGATGTTAATTTCTAGTGAAGGGAACAGGCAAGCTAGGGGGACCAGGACCCTGGCATGTGTTGTGTTCTCTTGAACTATCTGACACCTTTTTTAAAAAATGGAGTCTCATTCTGTCACCCAGCCTGGGGGGCAGTGGTACAGTCTTGGCTCACTGCAACCTTCACCTCCCAGGTTCAAGTGATTCTCCTGCCTCAGCCTCTCAAATAGCTGAGATTACAGGTACCCACCACCACACCGAACTAATTTTTGTATTTTTAGTAGAGACGGGGTTTTAACATGTTGGCCAGGCTGGTCCCGAACTCCCAAACTTCAGTGATTCACCTGTCTCAGCCTCCCAAAGTGCTGGGATTATAGGCATGAGCCACTGTGCCTGACCACCTTTTAACAAATGCTCAGTTGTCCCATTGTTAACTCTATCACATACATTTATTCTTGTCTTCTTTGGTTCTTACGTAGCAATTACCTGGAACCTAGCTCATGGTTTCCACAATAGCCTCTCCACTGTTAGGATAAATAATTTATAAGCTGTAGGAAGAAATTTTTCTTCAGATTGCTGTTGACTTTGGGGCATTATATGTATATGTTTTTCGGTGGTCATGTTGTAAAATTGTATATGATTCACTATTGGGGGTCAGGATCCAGTCTAGCCAGAATAAACTCATCACACTTTGTTGCTCCTCCTTGGCCTCTGCCATCCAGTACTCTGAGCGTGTTGATGTGGTCCAGGAAGCTGAGTGAACACTGGCTCCCAGGTTAGGATACCTGCATCCCAGACTCAGCTTGATCTTTTGTAAGCCTGCGTTTTTCTCTCCAATAAACAAGACCACTGAAATTAATTATTTTCAAGATATCTTCTAGTTCTGAAGGGAGATAATTATTTTTAAAATACAAAATTGGTACCTACTCATTGTAAAAAATAAAAGAATAAGGAAAGGGATAAAGTAAAAAGTGAAAGTTCTCTTACCTGCCCCTTAGGTCCTAAAATATAAAATTGTAAAGAGTAAATCTCAGGGCTTGAAAATTGCTGAGGCAATCTCTTAATGATGGCAAGATCTAGCCCTGTTAGGTTTTCTAAGCAGTATTCTCTAGTGCACTCTGCTATAGGACAGAACCACTTGTAGGGAAGGGATGTTAGTTTGGGTCTCTGTCTCCCTCTTGCAATATGGTGCCATTGTTGATCTCAGAGCCATTGTGCCTCGTTTCTGACACCTTGTCTTTAATAGTCTTTTTTTTTTTTTTAATTGTTCAGGTGCCTAAAAATTAGCTCTATTATCTTCTCTCTCTCTTCTACTCTTCTTCTTCTTCCTTTTCCTCCTTCTCTTATTTTTCTCCCTCTTTTTCTGCATTTCTGCAGGGATATCCTAAAAATAACTAAACATAGCTCCCATGAGAGAGAAGATTCATGTTGCAGATTTTGTCAGTGTTTTTTAAAAATAAAATAATTCTGTTGGTGTAATCAACAAATATTTACTGAGCGCCTGCTCTGCAGAAGGCATCAAGCTAAGTACTAGAATAAAGTGTCATGATGTGATATTGAAGCAATATTTGCAGCAGGCCAGCTCAGTTCAAAGTGAAAGATGAGGGAGAGTTCTGGGTATCCTTGAACCTGGCACTTTTTGCTGAGCTCAGAAGACCCAGATGTTGAAGAGACTGCTTTTTATAAGCTCCCAGGATAAGTGTATGAGAAATGTAAATTTAGGTCCACTGTTGGCCTTCTCTCAAGGCCACTCCCTAAGGGTTCCCCATTTGCCCTTAGCTCTTGACTTGCCTTCTCTGGGTGACCAGGGCAGCTCTCTGAGCTTGAGTGGGCCGTGATGTTGGTTGCCGACTTTTGTCACTTTTATAGGCTGCATTGATGGGATTTAGACTCAGTTGCTCGTTGGATAGGGAATCTGAACAGGCCATTCAGAATGAGGGAGTTTCATCTCTTGGGTTATTGTGGTTGGAGTAATCACTTATCAGAGCCTCTGCTTTTTTGTGATGGTGAGAGTACCATAATTCCTGCCACCCTATAGCATACCAAGAGACAGGAGGCCTCTTCTTGTGCCAAGGTTTATTTGGAGCTCATCTATATTTATGATCTTTTCCTGCCATTGGCTTAATTACACAACTGGGGACATTTAATTATCAAAGAACTTATTTAATAACACTAAAGAACTTGCCATGTGCCAGGCACTGGGCTAAATACCCACTGGCACCTGAGGCAAGTGCTGTTAGTCCATTTACAGCTGAGGATGCTGAAAGTTGGAGAGCACATGTGATTGTCAGGGTCACTTCGCCAGTGAGTCTTGCAGTCAGAAATCAGCCTTGGACAGCTCGACTCTAGAGTTCACACCTTTCACCTTGATCCTTCTGGCATCATCCATCTCTGCAGCCCGACATCTAACAGATTTAGGCCTCATGGACCTGTCTGCGGTTACATTGCATGCACCAGTGGTACCCAGCAGCAAAGCTATTTCTGAGACACACACAGAGCATTAGTTGACTATATTGTTTCTCTTGTTCAGAATCATGCGGATCCTGCCATGATTATGTGGAAAGAGTTCTCAAAGTAGAGTCAAAGCATTTGGTCCTATTGCTAGGCTTTTCTAAGCTTCGGTCAACTCATATGTGAAATGAGGACAGTGACACTTGGTGCTTAAATTGTATAACATACGAAGCAGAGACAGGCTCACATATAATTGATTCTCTGTTCATTTAATTTCCTTTCCCTTTTCCCAGTTGACTCTTCTTCCTCCCTCCTCCTGTTTCCTGATTTTGTCTCTCGCTGTGGCAGTAATTCAGTGTATCTGTTCCCAGGCTGTAGTTCCAAGTAGCAAGAATAAAGCAAACCTAGATGTGTTTTCGGCAGTCTCAAGCTCTCAGGGGGAGCTTTTGTTGTGTCTGTAAGCTGTGGTTGGATCCCACACCAGGTGGACCATCTTTGCAGGAGTGGTGGAGAGGAAGGAGTGCCTACCCAGGAGACAAATGTGTCAGTATCTGTAAGGTGACCTACTAGTGGAAAACACTCTTGCTCTTATTTCCCTTCCTCCTGGCAGCCCGCTTTCTTCATCATCAGCAGCCCCCTGTGACCTCCTGTGCCCTTACTCATGTGGTTTAACTGGAGCTTGTGAAAATGATGACTAGTCTATTGTGCATCTGGCTGAGGCATTTAATCCACTGTGGAGACACCCTTATTAGAGGAAATGGAATGCAAGGTATGCTTATCATAGGGACAGCATATGAGGGCCCATCCTGGACAGCTTGTAAAAGAATTAATGCTGGTGCAGTGGCTCATGCCTATAATCCCAGCACTTTGAGAGGCCAACACGGGTGGACCACTTGAGGTCAGGAGTTCGAGGCCAGCTTGGCCAACACGCTGAAACCCCGTCTCTACTGAAAATACAAAAATTTGCCGGACATGGCAGTACACAACAGTAATCTCAGCTACTCAGGAGGCTGAGGCAGGAGAATCACTTGAACCTGGGAGTCAGAGTTTGCAGTGAGCTGAGATTGCATCATTGTACTCCCGCCTGGTGACAGAGCAAGACTCCATCTCAAAAATAATAATAATAATGATGATAATAATAATAAATTTACAACGTTTTCTGCTGCAGGTTTTCCAGGAAATGAACTGGGAAATGGTGGCAATGAATGATGGCAATGACTGATGGCAAATGCATGTAACATCCAACTCTGATTTTGTTTCTTTTCAAATTATTAATACCATAAAGTAAAAAAAAAAAAAATCAGAAATAAAAATAAGCTTTTAAGAGGCATAAATCACCAGCAATTATATGACTGCAAATCAGTCTTTCATTTTTTTAATATGAAATAATTTTATAAGTATAGAAAAGCTACAAAAATAGTACAGAGAGTTCTCTGGCACCCTTCACCCAGCTTCCCCTGCAGTTAACATATTATATAACCATAGTATAGTTATTCAAGCTAAGACATTAGCATTGGTGTAATACTACTGATTAAGCTACAGACTTTATTTAGATTCCACCAGTTGTTTGACTGCCCATCTGTTCCAGCATCTACCTCAGGATCCCACATTGCATTTCCTCCTCGTGTCTCCTTAGTATGCACCAATTTTTGACAGTCCTCAGTCTTTCCTTAGCTCATGACATTGACACTGATTACTAATTTGATGCTCTATTCAGTTCTTATATTTCTTTTACAGTCATTATTACTATACTATAGTTAATTATTATTATTATTTTTTGACACAGAGTCTCACCTTGTCACCCAGGCTGGAGTGTCATGGCGCAATGTTGGCTCACCACAGCCTCTGCCTCCCAGGTTCAAGGGATTCTCGTGTCTCAGCCTCCAGAGTAGCTGGGACTACAGTTGCATGACACCATGGCTGGCTATTTTTATGTTTTTAGTAGAGATGGGATTTCACCGTGTTAGCCAGGCTGGTCTCAAACTCCTGACCTCAGGTAATCCACCCACTTCAGCCTCCCAAATTGCTGGGATTACAGGTGTCAGCCACCACACCCAGCCTGTAGTTACATTTTTTTCGCTTAGCCTCCCATCATAAGAAATTTTTAATGTATGCTATATTAAATGGCTGGAATTTCTGTCTGCAGTAAATTTCAGAGTTTGGTTAGTTTGGTTAAAGACCTTCATTAAAACCTTCAGAATTTTCCCATCACACTTGAAATTAAATCCATTCATCACACCTTACCATAGTCTACAAGACCCTTGGAGATCCAGGCTTAGTCTGACCCAACCCTACCACCACTGTGTCTCCACCATTGTCTGTTTCTCTTGTTATTGGCTGGGTATTTGCTAGCCACACTGATTTGTTTTCTTCGTTACCTCTCACTTGTTTCTAGTCTCACTCTCCCAATAGAGTGTGAGCTCTATGAGAGTAGGAACCTCCTCTTGCTCATAATTGCATCCCAAAGTCCCAGAACCATGCCTGACCCCAGAGAAGTAGCTTGATAAATATGTGTTGACTGAGTAAGTACATTTTCTGAGAAAGTTGGTTAAAGGAAAAGGAAAGCTTCCTTTACCTTTCTTCTGAAGCATTTGAGAAGAAATCTGCTCTGCGACACCAACTCAACAAGAATTTATTGGAGGTGCCTTTGGGACTTGGCATCGTCATAGCCCTTTTGTTAAAGCTATCCTCCCTCCTTTTTTCTCTCTTTTTAACTTTGTGTTAGGCTGTTCTTGTACTGCTATAAAGAAATACCCTAGATTGGATAATTCCCAAGAAAAGAGGTTTAATTGGTTTACAGTTCCGCAGGCTATACAGGAAGCATAGCACTGGTATCTGCTTCTGGGGAGGCCTCAGGAAGCTTCCAATCATGGTGGAAGACTAAGGGGGAGCAGGCACATCACATGACAAAAGCAGGCGCAAGAGGGAGAGAGTGGTGGAGGAGGTGGTGCCACATACTCTTAAATGTCCAGATCTCACAAGAACTCACTATCACCAGGACAGCACAAGAGGATGGAGCTAAACCATTCATGAGAAATCTGTCCCATGACCCAGTTACTTCCCCTCAGGCCTCACTTCCGACACTGGGGATTGCAATTCAACATGAGTTCAGAGGGGACACATATCCATACTCTATCACATTTGAATAGTATAAGGGACAGATAGCAAAAAAGGATGAGCATTTCTTTTTTTTTTTAATCATTAGACTTTAAGTTCTAGGATACATGTACATAATGTGCAGGTTTGATACATAGGTATACATATGCCATGTTGGTTTGCTGCACCCTTCAACTCATTTACATTACGTATTTCTCCTAATGCTATCCCTCCCGCAGCCCCCTACCCCCCGACAGGCCCTGGTGTGTGATGTTCCCCGCCCTGTGTCCACGTGATCTCATTGTTAAATTCCCACCTATGAGTGAGAACATGCGGTGTTTGGTTTTCTGTCCTTGTGATAGTTTGCTGAGAATGATGGTTTCCAGCTTCATCCATGTCCCTGCAAAGGGCACGAACCCAAGGATTAGCATTTCAAAGGCATTTAAATTAATTTCAGCTCTGCCACTAGGACTTTGGTGCGTCTTGTTCATTGAGAAATTCTTTCCCAACTTTCTTTCTCTTAAAGGTGCTATGGTTGGACACCTCTTGGCCAAAAGTTTGGGGTCGAATTAGATTCTTTAAAGGATAATAAAATGCCATGATTTAAACATATTTCTAGTAGTTTTGACAGGACCATTATTAGTCCATTGTCATAGGAGGGGCAATTGAGGGACAGTGAAAGGGCCTTTACCAACAGATGAAAAGAAAGGAAGAAGGGCTCCTGAGGACCGGCCAGTCAGAAGTACCGGGCAGCGAGCTTCCTTTTAGGCATATGTCCCATCCCAGGCAACACTTTGTATTGTTAGACCTGGATGGCAGCCTGTTGTATTTGAGACTTGGTCAGGCTTTAATTGTTTAATGTTTTTTTTTACAAAGTTTACTTAGCCAACCCATTTGGTATGATTTCCTGAAGCTATGGATGAATAACTTGGTGTCATGGCTAAAAAAGAACATGTACATGGTAATTGTAACCTATTCTAAACATAAGACATTGAGAAATGCCAAATCAGGCCATTCAGTTGCAATTGAAAATTTAAAACTATCTTTTTCATTTACAAGAAAGAAAATTCACTTCTAGCATGTTATCTTTATCATCATATTAGGCTATATTGTAGATGAGAACACTGGAGTTTAAAGAGATCAGATAGTGTGTAATAAAAGGAGAACCAACATCTTTTAAAAACTATAAATGTATGTGATCCTGTTTGTGGACCAGCAGGGATTATACTAGTTTGATTTAGTAAACTGTGTGAATAATAAATAAATTCAAAAAATATGTATTTTTTTGTTCCCATGTTGTTTTATATTTATTTCAAGTTTACAATACAAGCAGATTTAAACTGAGCAAGGGTTCCTTGAGAAGGAGGACCAGATATGGATCTGAAAGCTGGGAATTACCTGCTCCTCTTTCTGTCATCAACTTAATTATTTATAAATTGGGACTAGTAACTATTTCCTTAGGCCACTATATTCTTTACCCAACTAGTTCTAAGTTTTTGTGTGTGTATGTGTTTTGTTTTTGTTTTTTGTTTTTGTATTTTTTTCCTTTTTTCTTTTTTTGAGATGGTGTCTTGCTCTGTTGCCCGGGCTGGAGTGCAGTGACACGATCTCGATTCACTGCAACCTCCGCCTCCCAGATTCAAGCGATTCTCCTGCCTCAGCCTCCTGAGTAGCTGGGACTATAGGCATGCACCACCATGCCCAACTAATTTTTGTATTTTTAGTAGAGGTGAGGTTTCACCATGTTGCCCAGGCTGGTCTTGAACTCCTATCCTCAGATGATCTGCCTGCCTCAGCCTCCCAAAGTGGTGGGATTACAGGTGTGAGCCACCATGCCTGGCAGTTCTAAGTTTTTATCATTGTCTGACCCTATTGTAAAATGAGTTTTTAAGTGACTGATTTGTAACAGATACAGAATAGTTTTAAGTTTTATTTATTCTTTGTAAATCCAGTTTCAGAAAGTAATTCCCCTTAATCCTGTATTACTAATAGCATTTGTTTGCTCAAAGAGTTTTTCTCCAGCACGTAGTATTTATGCTCATTTTTGGTTACCAAATAAATGTTACCTAAATTAGTGAAACTTTAATGTTCGGCTAAAATGAGCCAGAAAGCTGTTTCTTTAAATTTTAGATCCTATTTAAGAAATAGAAATGTATCCCATGTTTATGATTGCCCTTTGATTTTACAAGTGATGAAGAAGTAGATATTTGACTTTTTCAAAAATATTGCAGAGCCAATGCCATCTTACTGTTCAAGTGTAAAAACCCACATGTGGCAGGTGTATTTTATAGGCGTATAAATACCAGAACTTGCTCACAGGCTGATTACTAGACTTTATGGGTCGCTTCAAAAAGTGAGAGCTTCCTAACAGTGGATAAATACTTACCCATACATTTTTTTAAAAATGTGAATTTAATCAGGAAGACCTAGAATAGATTCTTACCAAGTTTAATGAGGTATGACAGTAAATCTCACAGCATAATTTATGAATTTATACACAATATGGCAGAACTGATGGCTACAATAAACAGCAAAGTGAGAGTATATTCCTATTTCAGAGTGTCTCATTTTCCATTATTAATAATTAATGGAGCTTTTCATTTTTAAGTGTCACTACTGAAAGTGCTAACATGCTCAGCAGTAAGCAGGTGCGTTCAGAATGTTATTTTAAGGTAATAGGATTCTCACAGATGACAAAAGTCAAAGGATGGACAGGAAGCACACTTCCTATTAGAAAGGGGAATCTTCATGATGAAACAGAGGCTTTGTGGATTGTTCTTTCGAACCCTTTGTGCAAGGCTCTGATGCTAGGTACCTAGAGCAAATGTTTCACAGTGTTTGAAAGCTCAGAAAAGTAAGGGTGAGGGTGGAGAGAAGTATATTGACAGGGAACATTGCTAAACTCTTAGATGGACTGATTGCAATTGTTATTAAAAGACTAACAATTTATTTTCACCTTTTTATGTTTGAAGAATAATCAGGATATTAGTAGGCTTTGCAGAGGCAGCTTTGTTGTTTGATCTGAGAATTGTTTGGGGGATGGAGAAAAGGAAGAAGAGATTCCTTGAGGAAGGCTACATCCTTTATAGAGAATTTAGGGCTGTTTGTGAGTGAATGTGCATGGTCAACCATGGTCTGGGCCATCTTAATACTGTGGGGTGAGGGAAATACGCTACAGCAAACTGTTCCTTTTCTCTTGTTTGGTTTCTGTGCTTGGAATTCTGATTCTCCAAATGTTGAATAATAGCCGTTCCAAATTAGTCAAGCAATATTGAATGGAGTTTGTTTGAAAGACCTGTATGACAAGACCTCTGCCTTCTGCCCTGAGATCTGACACCTGCTGTGGTCACCATCATTCTCCTTAAAATAGGCGTAAACCATACACCATTCTTTCCCAAGGAGACAACTGCTTTCCCTGTAAGACATTTTTAATTGATGAATTTTTCAAGTGCTCATGATGTACATCATCTTTTGGTTTTGAGTACACTATTTGTGTGCTAGAAGTTTAACATACAAGATATGAATTCTGTGCTTTAAGAAATTTCATAGGAAACATTGCATGTGTTAAGACAGATTTTGGATACGTTTTCTGAGGTCATAAGGTGTTGGAGAGCTGTCATACTGGAGGATATTTATTCCTGGGAATGACTAATCGATTTCAACTGATGGCAACTTAGATTGATTGGCAGTGGCTTCCTGGACTGCTGTGTTCCAAGAATTCTAAGGGTTCCTAAATTGAATGGGAAATAAATATATTACCTTAGTCTGTCACAGGCATCAGTCTTATTATCATTATTGCTATTCCTGGTTTGTATATTTTTCTTACATGAAACTAGTTGAGTAGAGACTTAACATAAGCTAGTATTTAGGTGGGTTCCGAACTTGTGTTCCAAGAATTAAATTAATCAAAATTAAATTTGAGCACTTGCCTTGTGAGAGATGCTGTGAAAGTAACACATGTTCAAAGTTAAATGGAAGTGTTAAGTGGAATAAGACCTTGAATGGTGAGGAATGGTCAAACAACTGCTGTAAGAATTACCAGGGAGAGAATGCCAAGCCAAGCATCATGCAAATCAGGGATATTAAAGAATGACAAAGCAGAGTTGGTTTTATGTAAGCAAAAGCAAATAGCAGGTAGCCTTTTTAAAGAAATCTCAGTACCACAACCTGTTGGGAGAGACTGTAATTTGAAGAAATGGGAGCCACCAGCAAGCGGAGGGGCTTGGAAGTGATGGATTTTTTTCATGGCCTTTCTCTTCTGACTCTGTTCGAGATTATAGGTCCCTAGAAAGTAAAAATCTGGTTTTTCATCCCACAAAATGTTTTTTTGTTTGTTTTGTTTTGTTTTGTTTTAGACGGAGTCTCGCTCTGTCGCCGGGCTGGAGTGCAGTGGTACGATTTCAGGTCATTGCAACCTCCACCTCCCCCTTCCAGAAAGTTTTATCAAGCTGCCTCCCATGTGCCAGGCACCATATTAAAATGACAGGACTTGATGTGGACTCTCACCTTGATGATTTTTTCAGAGCAGAACAGGAATGGGGAAGGAAATAATACTTGTTGGTACCGACGTGCCTCTTGAAGGAGGTTACTCTTTACTCCATTCTACAGAAGAGAAAAACGAAGGCTCGGGAATGTCAGCTTGCCCACGGTCAGCCAGCAGAGCTAGATTTGAATGTAGGTCTCTCCCACTTGGAATTCTGGCTTCTTTTCACCAGAGTTCCTATAAGTACACTTTGATCAAGTGGTATATTTATAGGCCTTTTTGATTTAATTTTTTTCCTTGCTCAGAGCTAGAAATGGAATGTTCTTTTAGTTCTTTTTTGAAAGATACATTTAAAGTCAGCTTTTTTAATTGAGGCATAATATATATCCCAAAAAAATGTCCACAAATCTTAAATGTCCAGCTTGACCAGTTTTCACAAAGCGAGCACACCCTTTGTTACCATTTCCTACAGTAAATCCTTCACTTTCTTAAAGTGAGTAGAAACTAACCACAGGGTAATTTTTTTTTCTTCACACTTCTTTTTCTCCTATTTTTCTCCCCTTCTTTATCTCTCTCACCTACTTCCCTCTCCCCCACTTTCTCCCCGCCACCCCATTTTTTCCAGCTGAAGCATTCTCTTGGACTTCTTGATAATAGAATTTAATCCCAAGAATTTTGATGAAGCCACCTGGTGTTGGGGGGCAGGTAGTACCCTGAGGTACTCCTCTTCTGGGAATCACTTGAGTTATAAGAGAGTAAATGTAGGAGTGACATGAATCATGAGTGTCAATTTAATTCTATATTTAATCACATCCTAACATTTATAATATACAAGTAGAATGTACCAGCTCCTATGATATTTTAAAGAACACACCCATTTCAATCTTCACAAATATTCTCATTTTACACATAAAGCAATGGGTATGTTTATGCGTTAAAGTGATTTACCTAAAGTAATATACAATCTAGTAAATGGTAGACTTCCTTATACTCATCAATTTTTCCTTAAAATACACCATAGCTGCCTACTTTTACCTTCATTCTTTGTTAAACATAAGTTTGCATGCTTAAAAATAAAACTAAACCAAGAGGACATAGGCACACCAGGTTTGTTATAGGAACTGCTTTTTATTTCCCTTTCTTTTTTAGAAAAAGAACTCGGATTCCAGATAATTGTAGTCCTGGAAATAGGACAAAGTTTCATATTTGAAAAGTTATTCTCACGTTTCCAGTTATCCTTAAGAGCTGGTCTGTGCAGCCATGTTTAGTATCACTGTTAGCTTGAAGCTGTTGCAACTGATTTTCTTAGCAGAACCAGAAGTTCCTGAAGAGACACTGAACAATAAGTCACATCCTTCATGTTCTAGTTAATTAAAGAACACATTTTAAGAACTTCAGGTCAGTTACTGTCCCTTGGGTAAACCATGTTCCTAAAAAATACTTTACAAACTCTTTGAGAATTGGTACAAATGAAGTTCAAGAGAAGTTCATCTAAGAATTTGCCTGTTCCCAGCTTCTGCCATTAGAACATCTTTTATAGTTCGGATTTTTTTGGCTGAAGGCCTAATTCATTATTTTTAGTTCTTTCTCATGCTTTTTCAAACTCAGTAACACTAACATGTTGGTATTGAGCCTGTCCGTACGTTCCTGATTAGAGGCGCCATTTAATTTGATATTTTGATAAAGACTGTCTTTGGCAAGTTGTTGCAGGACTGATTTCTCTGGGCAAGCAAGAGTCTGAAGAAAAAGGAGGAAAATGAGGGTTTAATCACTGGAGACTGAAAATAATTTTTAATACTGTCTGACTCCTTTCTGGAATGCCATATTAATTCATGTTTAGTTGAATCCATGATCAATCTTTAAATGTGCGTGTGTTTTATTTTAAGAGTTGATTCTAACTCAGGGGTGATCTGCCACTTTGGGAAACTTATAAAATGTTCTAGTACATTAACAATAAACATAGAGTTTCGAAGTGGGAAATGAGAGTGTTTTCTTTTCTCCCTTCATTTACCTGGGCGTTTTGGCTTAACCAAAGACGTGTGTTCTGCAAATGTCTGTGCAATCCATGGAGCTACACTGGATTCAAGTAAGACCCCTCCTCTTTCCCTGTTCTTTTCCTTAAAATCATCAAAGGCATTGGGGCTTTTGCCTTAGCAACTTGCTATTTCATCTTCTTAGTTTGAACCTTCAAATATAGCTGGATGTAATAAAATGCTCCTCAAATGGGGAAGTACCAGAAAGACCAGATGCATGGTCTCATGCTTCCCTTGTGCGGGGCACAGATCTGGACCAAAACAATGTTGTGTCCATATTAAGAGCTTAATAAATACAGATGGAGTGAATGAATGATTTATGACAGTGCAGGTTGTGGAGCTTGGTAGTAATACACAGAAATCTCAGAATCGTACCTGTCCGTGGAATAAAAAGAAAACAACTTTTCTTTGTAAGGTTAGAGATTTGATGGGAAAATCAAGAACACCTGAGGGGCTAGAGAAAGAAATTCCTTATACCCAGATTGTTGGGTCTATTTGCAACATTCCTGTCATTGTCTGACAACGATAAGGATTCTGTTTGAAGATAATGTGTGTTAAATCAAGAACCTGAGGTTTTCCTTGGCAGACATAGAGGAGAACGGGAAAAAAATGAATGGAAGAAGATGCCTAATATGTTGATGTTTTACCCTTGGATCCTCTTTCCTCTTTGCACAGGGTTACTGGAGGTTGTAGCAGCTCATTATACTGTTTTCCTAATATGTTTTGCCATTTATTTTGTTTGCCTGGGAAGCCATAAAAGTGCTGGCGTGAGCTAATTATCATAACAATGCATGGCCAAGTCAACAATGACGTCATAGCAGATGCTGGGCTCAGAAGATCTTAATGGAACTGAAAAATTCCTATTACCTAGTGGCATCATAGCTGTTATACTGTCTTGGCACAATGCAGTACTCACGTATTTTTGATGATGCTGGTATAAACAAATCTACTGTATTGCCAGTTTTATGAAAGTACAGCACATACAATTATGTACAGTACCTAATGCTTGCTAATGACAATAAATGACCATGTTACTGGTTTACGTATTTACTACACTATAGTTTTTTATTTTTATTTTTAGAGTGAACTCATTCTATTTTTTTTTTTTTTTTGAGTTCCCTGTAAAACAGCCTCAGACAGGTCCTGCAGGAGATATTTCAGAAGAAGGCACTGTTGTCACAGGAGATGACAGCTCCATGTGTGTTACTGTCCCTAAAGACCTTCCAGTGGGACAAGATGTGGAGATGGAAGACAGTGATACTGACGATTCTGACCCTGTGTAGCTGCAGGCTAATGTGTGTGTTTGTGTTTTGGCTTTTAACAAAAAAGTTGAACAAGTAAAAAAAAAAAAAAAAATTGAAAAAAGTTTATAGGCTGGGCACAGTGGCTCACACCTATAATCCCAGCACTTTGAAAGGCCGAAGCAGGTGGATTGCTTGAGCCCAGGATTTTGAGACCAGCCTGAATAACATGGCGAAACCTAATGTATATCAAAAATGCAAAAAATTAGCCAGGTGTGGTGGTGCATGCCTGTAGCCCAAGCTCCCTGGGAGGCTGAGGTAGGAGGATCACCTGAGCCTGGGAGGTCGAGGCTGCAGTGAGGCTGTGATTGTGCTACTGCACTCCAGCCTAGGAGACAGAGTGATATCCTGTCTCAAAAAAAAAAAAAAAAAAAAAAAAGAAGGAAAAAGGAAGGAAAATATTTTGTATAGCTATATAATATGCTTGTGTTTTAAGCTAAGTGTTATTACAAAAGAGTCAAAAAGTTAAAAAGTTTCTAAAGTAAAAAAGTTATAGTAAGCTAAATTATTATGGAAAAAAGAAAAAAATAATAAAAATAAAAATAAATGTAGTGTAGCCTTAGCATACAGTGTATATAAAGTCTATAACAGTGTACAGTCATGCCCTAGCCCTTTGCATTTACTCACCACTCACTCACCCAGGGCAGTGCCCAGTCTTGCAAGCTCTGTTCATTTTAAGTGGCCCACAGAGGTGTCCCCTTTTTTTATGTTTTATATCATATTTTTACTGTACCTATTGTATGTTTAGATATGTTTTGATACACAAATACTTACCATGGTGTTACAACTGCCTACAGTAACGTGATATACAGATCTGTAGTCTAGGAGATACAGGCTACACCATATATTCTGGGTGTGTAGTAGGCTATACCATCCAGGTCTGCGTGAGTATATTCTATGATGTTCACTCAACAACAAAATCTCCTAATACCGCACTTCTTAGAACGTAACCGCATTGTTAGGTAATGCGTGACTGTATTCTAAAGACTGCTCTGGTCCCTGGAAAACAATGGATTTGATACTCTAGATCTCATTCCTTGCAGACCAGAAAGCTGACTTTACTGGAGCTTTTTACTGAGTCCTGTCTGCTTCATATAAGACTGAGACTTTGTACAGGGTTTACCCAAGTATCTACCTTGGTAGGAATCGGAGAATGCTCTTAGTATAGCAGGCTTTTGGGGCAGGCAGACCTGTGCTTGAACCCTAGATGTGCCAAGATTACTTGAGGAAAAGAATGTAAAACGCTTCACATCGATGAGTACCAGTAACTGGTAGCTACTGGTTTGCTAATATTAATTTTCCCTTTCCTTCAGCCTTTTTTTACCCTTAGTCCCAGGAGCCACCAAATTTCCTGTTGCTGAACGTGTGGCACTCAGGCTTGTGAGAGCAGAGGACTTTGGAACAGCAGCCTGTGCTATGGAAGCTGGGTCTCTGGCTGGCCTCAGGCCTCTGCTGACTCCAAGCCGAAGGATTGAGTTCACTCACTTTGGTAGCTGCAACTTGGCAAATGTAGCGACTTAGCCCATTTGTCAGTGAGGGGAGTGATTGCAGGGTAGAATGGAGACCTACCCCAGAATTAGACTTGGGGTGGTCAGCAGCCTCCAACAATGAATTTATTTCATGACATCAGCCCTAAGGCTCTGCGCTGTATCCCACCATTCTTAGTCATGAATTGGAGTGAACGCAGGAAGCATTCATGTCCAGGTGTTCTCTGGCAGACAGTAATCATACAATAAGATTGTTTTGAACTTGCTGTTAAAAACAATGTGAGGAGCTTCCTCATATGATTTTTTCTATATGAAAAGCACGTGGTGTGTATGAAATCCCATGCCTTTGGGGAGAAACAGTGCTGTCGTTGCCATAGCAAACATCATTGCTCTTCTTAGCTGGGTGCTTCCAGACCACCAGTCAGCTCAGGTGTCATTTCTCGTCATCTTTCCTGACCTCTAGGCAAGACTTTTCTGCTCTGGGCTCCCACGGAACACTTCTGTTTAAGTACCCACCACATTGTGTGGAAGCGAACCGTTTTCTTATTGGATTCTCCACTGTGACTTATGCCCCTTGAAGGCAAGGACCTCCCCGTAGTCACCTCGGCAAATCCGTCTCTTAGCACAACACCTGGCATGTGGTGGGAGCTCAGTCCATTTTGCTGTAGTTGAACGGAGACCCTCACCAGCTCATCAGGGGGCTCTCTTGCTCACGTGACTAGTTTGAGTTTAGATCCACTCTTATGAGCCCACGGTAAGATATTTTGACGCCCAGTGGCAAACAGTGCTCAAGTTGCCACATATGGTCATTTTTCTCAGACATGTACTTTCCCGACTTCCCAGTCCTGAAAGGTGGCATCATCTAAAACACCGACAACTGATAAGCTTTGATTTTATATTGGTTGCATTTATCTTGCTGCTCCTTGAAATACAGGCCTTGAGGGCCTTTGAGACGTAATCTTTAGTTTCCCCCACCCTTCTAGTTGGATTAATAGATTGATGTAGCTGTTGAACACAAGCTACCTCAGAATGCTCGTGTTTTAACTCAGTAGGAACCCCAGCTGATCCTTTCAAAAGCAACTTTTAAGAGAAGCTGATGTCCTGTGAACACGTTAGCAAGCTGTCATTGTAACTTTGTCAGCAGGCTCATCTCAGAGCATCTGCAGACTCATTTTGAGATTGCCTAATTATTTATATACGCAGATTTCTCTCCTTTCTGGTGATGGGCTGAGATTAAGCTGGTTCTTAAGTATGGGGAAGATATATTATGAATGCTTTGTCATTAAAATCGGTCACTTTTCTGTTTTCCTCCAATAGCTAATATTAGGAAATTATATTTCTCCTAACTTCTAGAGTTGTAAAACTGTATTTTTAAAAACTCACCTTTCCAGTGTTTGCAAAATGTGAGCACAACATATACTACTGCCAGTGTAAACTGTGTGTGTGTTTAGACAGAGAATGTAAATTTAATCCTAGTAAGTGCTTATTCTGAAGACCATCTCTCCAGTGTAAATGTGTGCTTATCAGTATAAAATAAATGTATTCAAAGAATAGGAGAGTAAATGGCCTTTTATTCAAATTGCTTTTATTTTTTTTTTCTTTTGGAAATAGTGAAAGCTTTATTATCAATCACTTCATTTTTTACCAGCTTCAGATTTGGAGGGTAAAAAAAGGAAGCATTTGGGGGTCAGCGTTTTGAATCAAAACAAATCAGGAATTGATAAAACCATAGTTTCCCGACTATTTGCTGACTTGATTGGAGTCATTTTCTTACCTTGGAAGAGCTGTGTTCATTCATTTTTTTTTCTTCCCTGCAGTCTGAGTTTAGTAGGTAATGTGGAAACCATCTACCATAAATAAATTGCTGCCAGATAACAAATAGAATTGGAATCTATGCTTGCATTTGCCTGAGTTTCTGTTTTTTTATTTCCTTACATCCTGCTCTGCCTGGCAAGGGTAGTCACATGCTTTTTAGGACGTTTTGTGCCCTAACTTAAAAACCTTCATGGAATCCACAGCCATTCACACATTTTACCAAACCTAGAAAAGTGGCAGTGGGAAAATAAGTTCGAATTCAACTTGTTGTACAGGTCTAAGTAAACAATGGCTGAATCAAAAAGAGCCTTCACACTGTGAAAATACCACGATTCTTTTATGCAGACTGCATTTGTCGTTTTCTGTCTAATCCAGTGCTTTCATGCTTTCAAGTCCCTAGTTCCTTCTATCTACCGAGTTCGCCAGATTGAAACTAGGAAAAAGGGTGAACGTCTAGAACACCCCCAGGCTGGCCTTGCCTGGGACAGTGTGCCAGCCAGCCCACAGGAACAGGTGCATCACACATTACTTCTGAGAGCAAGGAAATAAGGGTGGAGACCCCAGTATGTGATCTTGGAAGCCCCCAGAATGTATATGGCTAATTTGAAGCTTTGGTTGTTAAAAAAATCACTGTGATACCTCTGATTTTGAGGTGGGTCCATGGGAGACAACAGGAAATTATGGAAAGAGTGTACACTTTGGGGTCAAGAAAAATTAAAGAGCCACTCCTGGCTTTCCCTTCTGGACAAATGACTTTATCTTTTATCTATAAAATGGGTATAACAAGAACAATAATCACTTAGAAAGTATTTTGTGCCAAGCTTTATGTTCAATAATATTCTTACCTATGAGGTAGGTTCTTGCATTCAAAGTGGAGCAAACTTGAGACTTAAAAATGCCAGGTGGCTGGGTGCAGTGGCTCACGTGTATAATCCCACCACTTTGGGAGGCCGAGGAGGGCAGATCGCTTGAGCCCAGGAGTTCAAAACCAGCCTTGGCAACATGGTAAAACCTGGAAACCTCGTCTCTACTAAAAATACAAAAATTAGCTGGGTGTGGTTGTGCGTGCCTGTAATCCTAGCTACTTGGAAGACTGAGGCAGGAGAATTGCTTGAACCTGGGAGGCGGAGGTTGAAGTGAGCTGGGATCGGGCCATTGGACTCCAGCCTGGGTCGATAGAGTGAGAGACTCTGTCTCCAAAAAAAAAAAAAAATAGAGGAAAAAAGGAAAAGAGGAAAAAAAGCCAGGCAATGGGCTACAAAGACACTCTTGAAAAGTGCTGAATCTGAGACTGAAAGCAAGGCCTGCTTTAGATCCAGAGCTCAAGTCCTTAGCCTACATGACCTTTCAGATTGCTACAAGTGTTCATTGAAATAATGCAGGAACGGTGCCTAGCACAGATTCCGGCACACAGGAGACCTGCAGTAAAGATAAACCCACTTTGGCACTTCCGCTCATGGGGGAGAGCAGTCAGCCCTTAGCTTGTCCCTTAGCAGTAAGACTGCCACACCATCTGATGCATCACTACCAGCTCCTTTTGAATCTACTCAGAAGGACAGTGTGCGCACTCTGTGCCCTGCTGGATATGGTTTAATTTTCTCATTTCTACAAGCTCTAGGTTACAGGGGATAAAGCCACATGCAGCTAGTATGGACAGAACAACTAATTCTGGTTGAATTATTCAGTTCTTAACTGTCTGCAACTTTGGGATCTTAGAAACACAGCCCTTAGCCTTGCATTCTTTCCACTTGAAAAATAAAATGTAGGTGCCCAGCAGGGAACTTCCGTGGACAGAATAGCTGGCAAGTGGGGGCACTCTTAGAGCAGGGAGGATGCTGAGCAAGTGGGGGTGAAGGGAAACATGGAGGCAGAGGCTGGGGGGCTGGGACCCTGGGTGGCAAGAAGCCGGGCACAGATCATCATTCTCCCTTAGGGCTAGAACCTGTGAACCTGAACCCTTCATTGAAGGGCACTGAACTTAGAAGGCACCTCTTCAGTTTGTCGCTTGTTCTTTCTCTCAATGTCATTAAGAAGACTTTGAAGAAGGAATATTGTGCTAAAGCCTAGATAAGAACCTGCTCTCCATCCACCTCCCCAAATCCCTAAAGCCTTGTTTGATTTTAGTATTTTTCTTTTGCATTTCACTTTGCTACTGTGCGAAGGGGTGGCAGGTGGGGAGGGTAAGAGGAGGGTTCCTGGGGAAGCAGAAACCCTTATGGAAACCCATTTTTAATCTGGTTGATGGCTCGGTAATGTAAGCTGTGAGACTTGGCAGAGGAGTGAAAACTGTAGGATTAATGGCCTTGGGCCTAATTCCCTGATACCTTTTAAAAGGCCAGCTAACCAGCTGGCTTCCTCCTTTTGCTCCATGTACACTCCCTCCACTATCTTCATTGTTTTTTGCTGTCTTTTTTGGCTGATTTTTAACTCCTCTGAATCTAAAAGAGAGAGTTGTATGTATAGGATGATTTGTGTTAAAGATGCTTAGAAATTAATATACTGAAGGAAGCCTTGTAATAAAATACAAAAGATGATGATTTGCATTATAAAGTAATCTGGGTTTTTTGGTACAAGTTGTCTTTAAATAGAAACTCTTCTTGATTCGTGCATGCATGTGCACACATGCACACACATGCATAGACAGGCATAAGCATGTGTGCCTGAATGTGAGTTTTCAAGTTTAAACCCTTGGAATATGTGTTTTCTGTGTAGGTAGAAATGAAATCCAACAAATGTTATCAATTCTTTTGAGGTTCCAGGTAAAATATACATGCATGATCTTCTTTACGTTTTACAACACTACTGCCTTCCCCAAGTGCCCATTTATCTGTCTTTCAGAAATCCATGTGATCTGTAAAGCATGTAAACCAATGTGGAATTATGTATCTGTGTGCTGGGATCTGCATGTGGGCTGCTGGAAGTTTGAGTGTGTAGGTAATGAGCGTTACTTTGGATGCGAACAGAGGCACTAGGCAGGAAGCAAAAAGGAGGGTAACTCACTCCAGCAAAGGAGGACATGATTAGTGTTTCCAGTGTGAAACCTTTGAAGTGGGTCAGCAGGAAAGAAGAAAAAGCAAAGCAGCCAGACATGGGAGAATCAGAACATTTCTTGTTGCCTAGGTTATTCTGGTAGACTTTGAAATGCCAGTCCCTATTAGTTTGGTGGGTAAACATTCTCATTATTTTCTGTAATTGGCATTATTATTGGAAGGTAATTAACGACAGTAACATTTTCGTATAACACTCAGACCTGGATGGGTCTTAATGACTTCCCTTCAGTCTTGCGTGAAGTTGTTTACTGTTTGATTTTTGAGTACTTGAAACTACTTAGGGTTCTGGCTGTGAGTGAACTCCACCGGCCCTGCTATGTTTTATAATATAATTGCATTGACCATGCCAGTCAAATTGTCTTCGTTCTTTCTGTCCTAGCCTAATGCCTAGCCAGAACAGGTGCCCAATAAAGCGTAGCAGTTATTGCAGCATTTGTCAACTAAAACATTGAAACCTGTTTATAATTCCTATGGTTATGAATGGTTTATGTCCATAGACAATGCCTGATATTTTTGGATTGTAGAATGCTTTTACCAAATCAGAGGTAAACCCCACAGAGACCCTATTAGAGTGAAGCCCAAGCAAGCCAGATGTTATCAAATCACTCACTGTAACTTCACAGCCTTCCCTGGTTCACAACCATTTTGATCATGTCATCTAAGATGACATCATGATCACATTGACAGTGGATTATTAGTTTACCCATCAGAGGTTGTGACAATTTGATACAGCAAACTCAGAAGCTTATAGACATTGTATTTGCCAGTTGATGCTTAATCTAATCAGCCTATTTGTATTCAGTGGAACTCTCATATCTCCACATTTCCACGTTTATTTTTAGCTCCTTTATCACTTCCAGTCGTTTCCTTTTGCTGTCCCTCACCTCCTCAAATGAGGTGCGAGGATTAAACTGGACATTGTGAGAAGGGAGGCGGCCTTATTTAGAGTGCGTTGCCTATAACACATTTAATTTGCCACAGTCCAGATCATTCGCAGCCTCTCTAACTACAAGTGGCAGAGGTGGCTGTCTTGGGAAGAGGCACTTACGCTGTCCATTCTCTGCTTTTAAACAGGGCCTGGTTGCAGCTGGAAGGATGTGGCATAACTAATTCATAGTCACTTTAAATTCAGTCCCCAAAGGGACATATTTCTCCTGGATTACTTAAAAAGGAATTAAAGGCAGGGAGATGATGGGGGTGGTGTTGTGGGGAGCAAGTGATACTAGGAATATAGGTACAAGTAAGACTGTCTTTTTCATTGTTTTCTCCTTGGACTGACTCTGTTCATTTTAACAGCATTGTGAAGTAGAGGTGGGATCAGGAACCTTGTGCTATAATCAACCCCCTTGTTGCCCAAACACCAGCCTCATGCACAACACTAACAGGACCAGCATGGACGGGAATATTCCAAGGGGTATTTACTCTGCTAGTCTCAAAGAAAAACACACCTGTAATCCCCGCCACTCAGGAGGCTGCGGCAGGAGGATCGCTTGAGCTCAGTTGTTCAAGACCAGCCTGGACAATATAGCGAGACCTCATCTCAACAACAACAACAAAAGTAAAAGAAAAGGGAAAAGAAAAGAAAGAAAAACCAAAGCCAGACAGTGATTAGAGTAATAAAAACAGATTTTAGTCAGGAACTATTGCAGTAGGGGCCCAATTCCGAACACACTTGAGCGAGTGGAGATATATAGCCAAAAGTCAGGGTTGGGGGTCAGTGGGTGGAGAGCCCTAAAAGAAAGCATCAGGAGTAAGGAGGATTCTTGTTAAACAAACCTAACAGGAGTCATGCTGAAGGCAGGCCAGGGTGATCAGATATCATCTGGGGAATGGTGAGAGATGATGAATTCGGTGAGATAACCAGGGTGGGGATTCTTTAGAATCTGACGTAATAAGATTTTTGCCATAACTAGGTGATACGGGTCTGGCAAGGATGGACTTGGAGGATCGAGGCCTTGAGGACTTAGAGGAACCTGACTTCATTTGATCAAGGAGGGAGTCTTGTTACTGGTCACTGTCTTTTCATCTCAATGACTCAGAAATACAGCAACAGTGGCGAGTGTTTCACTTGCTCAAAGCATGATTAGACCCGGCTGCAGTAAGAGGTGGAAGGCACCAGAGACTGGGGCAAGCTCAAGTGTTCAGCATCACAGGGGGTTTAGCAGCCTGCTTGAGTGTAAATATCTTGAGTTGATGTTACTGTGCCCTACAGAGGTCAGCCTGGATCCTTCTTGCCTCACTGCCCAAATTCCATTTTCACCCAGAAATCCTCAGAGGTTTCCAAAGGCCTTTTGTTTCTTCGTGCCATTCTCCCTGTAAGCTTTCCATATGGCCTTGGCATGGAACAGGTTTATCCAACCCTGTGGTATTTAACAGTGTGGCTTTGGTTGTTCTTGGAGACCTTTGCTTCCGTCCAAATGGCTTTTCAGTGCCTCATCTGTTGATAGATTGGAAAATGCTCATGTTTTTCCTGTTACTTGATTGTACTTAGAATATTTTAGTTATTTACTTAGCAGAGAGTTCACTTGCAAGAGGAAGATGATGGCATATCATGGATATTTCTGTTCTGATAGAAATAAGTTCAAGGAAAGAGAAAGAAGAGTATACCATTTATTCATCCATCAATCCATTCTTGCCTTTGGTGCACACGCACATATACCTATACATTCATATATAATGTATATAATGTGTACTGTAATGTGTCAGCTACTGTGTCAGGAATGTTTAGAAATGAAACAGTGAACATAATTTTAAATGTAGAAGATCGTGCTGATATTTTGGAATAACATTCAAAACCAAGTTCTTGATTTCTGTCTCTTCACCCTCCCCAATATGTTGCTTCTGCAGTTTTCCCCCTTAGTAAAAAGCGAGCCTTTTCTCTGAGTTGCTGAGGCCGAAACTTTACAGTTGTCCTTGACACTTTTCTTTCTCTCATATACAGCCAACTCATCTGCACATCCTCTTCATTGTAGCTCTAAGATGTATCCAGCATTCAACCGGTTCTTACCACCTCCACTGCTGCTTCTGTGGTGCAAGCCACAGTCACCTCTCACCAGACCATGGCAATAGCCTCTCACTCTCTTCCCTGCTTCCATTTCCCACCTTGACCCTACTACAAACTCTTCTCCACACAGCAGCCACCAGGGGAATCCTTTTAAAAGATAAGTCAGCTCATACCTCTCCTCTGCTCAAAATCCTCTGTGGCTTTCCATCTCACTCGCAGTATTGTCCATATTCCTCACTGTGACGTATAAGGTTCTGTAATTTGATGCGACCTCCCAACCCTCTTCTTCCTCAAAAGTCTCCCAGTTGACAAATTATTCTCTAAACAGCAGCAGCAGCAGCAGCAGCAGCAGAAGTAGCAGCAGTAGTAGTAGTAGAAGTAGAAGTAGTAGCAGCAGTTTTCTTACCAGATTCAAGCTGGCTTTTGCTGGCAAGAATCCTCATGTCATATGTATCCTTGTGAGATCATTGACTTTGGGCATCGTCCTAGGTGAATGCATTGGAGCCTTTGCTGACAAATCCTTAAGCAACACTTAGCAGTGGCCTGTGTAGTTCTGGGGTGGTTGGAATCTTCCTCTGCATGTTCAATGCTCAGGAGGTCATTAAACTGGAAACAGAAACCACTGTCAGCAGAAGGATGGAGCCAACCTCTACCATCAGTGCACTGGTGCTAAGAAAACCTTTCTTGACTGGGCGTGGCGGCTCACACCTGTAATCCCAGCACTTTGGGAGGCCGAGGTGGGTGGATCATGAGGTCAGGAGTTTGAGACCAGCCTGACCAACGTGGTGAAACCCTGTCTCTACTAAAAATACAAAAATTAGCCGGGTGTGGCAGCCTGTGCCTGTAATCCCAGCTACTCAGGAGGCTGAAAGCAAGAGAATCACTTGAACCCAGGAGGCAGAGGTTGCAGTGAGTTGAGATCGTGCCACTGCACTCCAGCCCGGGCGACAGAGCGAGACTGTGTCTCAAAAAAAAAAAAAAAAAGAGACAAAGAAAAAGAAAACCTTTCTTGCTCTCACTTCTGCTTAGGATGCTGCCTTTAATCTTGGTCCTTAGAGTGGGGAAAGCTCTTCTGAATATTTTTGATGTGAGGAGGGATAAAAAGGTTCAATAAACACAACAGCAAGTGGTGCTGCCCCTGCCGTCAACAGTGTTCAATGACTTCTTTTGAGTTCATAGGAAAAGTATATTTACATATATTGAATCCAGGGCCATGATTTTGATCACACCCACTCTGTCTTGCTGACTTAGAGCCTTTTTTTTTCCACTCAAGGGCATTCCCAACAAAAGAGTATAGCTTTCAGATTTGTAAACTGCCACCTTATTATCCTATTAGTCAATTACAGCTGCTCGAGAGCAGGGTGACAGTATGGCAGATTACAGCAATTTATTTGCCATTCTTATAGTCTTGTTTGGCATATCATCAGGCTGCTTAAATTTAATGATAGGAGTTTTACATGTGTTTTAGAGCAGTTAAAGTTGTAATCAAAATGTTTAGGAAAACCCCTACTGACCTGCATAAATGTTCCCTTCTTCAACGTTGCTTGTAAAGTCACGTTGTAATCTTGATTAGCAAAACTGACTCCAATTAGGAAAAGGAACTTATTTTCCAAAGAAAGAAAGGCCTTTTGGTGTTCTTGTGTACAAAGCTCAGGAAAGATAGGGCTGATGGAAGTTATTTTACTTGGGTTGGCCCTTGTGGGCAAATAAATTGCATTTAAATCAGTCACCAGAAATGCCCTGAGAAACTTGGTAGAGTCTGAGGAAACAGAAGGGCCTGCAGGCCTGGTCACAGGGTGGGTGTGTGTGTATAGCATGGCACTGGGAGTATTTTGGAGGAAGGAGAGCTATGGATAAAAGAGGAGAAAATAATTGTCCTCCATTATGTCTGGTTCTCTTTCAAGCTAACGATGATAGTTATTGTAGTAGCAGCTGCATTGAAACGAAAAGAAAATCTCTAAAAAGAAAAGTTGGGTGCTTTTATGGAATCTTTAGATCTTATAAGATGGGATGAGATATTGGAGGACCTGCTACCTTGAACTTGCTCACACCTTTACCTTCACTGGTGGAAATGAAGGACTGTTGTTATTAATTGAATGATCAAGAGACCCGAACCTGGGAATACTCAGTTTATTCTTTGCTTCCCTATGCTAAGAAGCCAAGAATACTGTCATTGTCGACAACTACAGACTCTCTTCATCTTTATTGAACTCTCAAGTTGCTATGTCATTTGGAAAGTCATCATTGCCCTGCCTACTATGAGTTTAATATGCATCGCTTCAAGCCAATGTAAGACCAGAGTTTCTCAGCCTTGACACTGTTGACATATTGGGCCAGAAAATTCTTTGTTGTGGGGGCTCTTCTGTGCATTGTAGGGTGTTAAGCAGCATCCCTGGCCTCTACCCACTAGATGCCAGAAGCACCCACCCATTCCCCAGTTGTGACAACTGAAAATATCTCTGGAAGCTGCCAAAGGTTTCTTGGGAAGCAAAATTGCTCTTGGTTGAGGACCACTACTATTGAACGATCCAAACTTTACATTATCACTTGTAAATAACTTTTGATATTATTTAAATAACTTTTTGAATCATGCAGACTTTTGGTATATGTTAAAAAATACTTAGTGAATCTCTGCTATATGTAAGTCAGCACAGAAACCACTGAAACAAGTTACTATTCTTACTATTTTTGTCTAGCATAGACACTATGTATTGCATGTTGATGTAAGAGATACATTGCAAATTTTATAGTAAATTTGGGGGGACAAATTTTTAATGCATTTTGATCATATATTTTCTGAAAGCTATTGTAAGTGGTTTTGTCAGGGAAATTATTATGTTTTCATATCAAAACTGTACATTGTGTGCCAGAACCCAACTATAGGTTTTTCAGAGTTGGCAGAGTAATTAAATAGCATGGTTATTATATGCTGTAAAGTGAAATAATGGAGATGTTCGAACTTTCCTATGTAGTTAGATCTCACGATGATTTTATAACTTTGGCACATTGCTTTCCTTCCATAATATAGTGCAATTGTATGCAAAATAATTTTTGGATACTGTTTTCTGAGGATAGAGAGGTAGGATGAACACATCTAATCTGCCAGCAATATCAAAACAGGTATATGAAGCACTTTTTCTGCGTATAGTCATGGTGATGACTAAAATTGCTGACCTTTAGGTACTTGCATATCATTGTGGAGGTAAAACACACATCCTTCTATAGTCATCAAAGACTTATTGGGCTCCCCTGAGCCAGGCTCTGTACAGGTCCCCTAGGATATGAAATCACATGAGAAACAACTCCAGCTCTTTAAGGAAAATATGATCTAGTTCTTATAGATAAAAAATGCTAACACCAATGCAGGCTATAGAGCAGAGAGAGCCCCTGAGCTAAATGTATCGAATGTGTTTCAACTCACAGTGTATATTTTAAAAACTCGAATTAGTTACAGTGTGGGTTAGGGTAATAAATAGCTAGGAGTGACAGAAAACTCAAGGAAACAGTGGCTCAAACAAAATAGAAATTTATTTTTTACTCACCTGAATTTAGGTAGCTCAGGTCTTGTAAGGAGGCTCCGTGATCATCAGGGACCCAGACTCCTTCTGCTTTGTTGCTTCACCATTTTAAACACGTATCTTCCATGCTGGAGTCCAAGATAGCTGCCCCAGCTCCAGCTATCACAACTGTATTCCATCTCATAGCAAAGGAATGGAGAAGGGCCTCTCCTTTGGAAATAACACTTTCTATACCCTCTTCTTATATGGCTGCAGGAGCTCCTGGTGAACCACCATTAGGGCTCGGAATGTGCTTGGTTGACCATAGGAATATCATCAGATTAGCTTTTCGCCTCAGGGAAAAAAGATTGGGTCATTAATAGCAGAAGGAGCACAGGCATGAGCAGGCTGAGGTTTGAAGACAGGCAGCATTACTTACTATAATAGTTAAGGCAGCAGAAGGTAAGTGCTAAATGATAACATGTATTAGCAGAACTCAGACAAAGGATGATAGCAGGGGCTGGAGACGATAAGGAAGTCAAATGGGGAGGAGGTGGAACTCGAACAGATCTTGGATAAGCAGAGAAACTGGGAATCCCAAGAGAGTCCACTGTAAAGAGAAACATCAGCTCTGGCTTCCTTAGATGCCACATTTTAAGGGCATTTAGCTAAAATCTGAGATCAGACAATGATTAGGTTCCTGGGTGTCCAGCAAGCATTCAGGTTTCTCTAGGCCATTTATAGAACACTTAACTAACCCACGTTGCCCTTTTGCCCTTTCTAGGATATTTACATACATATATATATATAGTGGTGTGACTCTATGTGGCAATGGCCTTTGGGGTTTTGCAGAATGAGAACTATTATATTACTTTATTCAGCCGATTTCCCAAGCTGTTAAGCAACCAATTTTGAAGGTCTGAAACTCATGCTCTCTCCATCCACAAGGACCATGAATCTATATGAATGTAATTGTTTTATTTAATCTATTATTATATCATCTATTATTTTTATTATCACCATAATCTTGAGATAGTTCATTACAGCATAAAATGGTAACCTCTGTGAAGATGACTTTATGTGTATTTCTATGAACTGCATATGTTTGTCTGGGTTCTGCAAGTCTGCAGACTTTTTGCTTTTACTATGTTGTTAAAAATAAGTGGTCTGAGAAGAGGCATTATATTTATTTTTTATTATTATTATTATTATTATTATTATTTTGAGATGGAGTTTCACTCTTGTTGCCCAGATTGCAGTGCAATGGCGCAATTTCTGCTCATAGCAACCTCCGCCTCCCAGGTTCAAGCAATTCTCCTGCCTCAGCCTCCGGAGTAGCTGGGATTATAGGAATGCACTATCACACCCAGCTAATTTTGTATATTTAGTAGAGACGGGATTTTTCCATGTTGGTCAGGCAGGTCTCAAACTCCCAAGCTCAGGTAATACACCCGCCTCGGCCTCCCAAAGTGCTGGGATTGCAGGCGTGAGCCACCGTGCCAGGCCCGAGAAGAGGCATTATATTTAAATGTAATAGTCTTATTGTATTTTATCAGTTTGTTGATAATGATCCTTTAAATTATGGATATTTGATCAAAAAGAGAGGTCAGATAAGCAGTGCAAAAGAGGTAAACTAATTGAATAGAAAGAGTAAGAAAGGGGGCCGGGCACGTTGTCTCACGCCTGTAATCCCAGCACTTTGGGAGGCCAAGGTGGGCAGATCACGAGGTTGAGAGATCGAGACCATCCTGGCCAACATGGTGAAACCCTTTCTCTATTAAAAATACAAAAATTAGCTGGGCATGGTGGCGTGCACCTGTAGTCCCAGCTACTCGGGTGGCTGAGGCAGGAGAATCGCTTGAACCCAGGAAGCAGAGGTTGCAGTGAAATGAGATCGCGCCACTGCACTCCAGCCTGGCGACAGAGTGAGACTCCGTCTCAAAACAAAAGAAAAAAGGATTGAACATGTTCCTGGAAACATGTTTTGCTTGATGCAAAGTCCTTACAAAATATTTTTGGAAAATTTCTCCTGCCTTAAGTCGAGGAGAAGGAAATATCTCAGAGTCATATAAATACTATTCTGAAAGACCTACCTAAAAAATAATTGGCCAATAGATATCTTAGAAAATTAAGGTATGGTCTAGAACATAAACATAACAATGTTTGTTATATATTACAAAGAAAAGACAAAAGTGATCACATTTTATGACAAGAAAGCTTTCTTGGTTGAACTGTTAAACAGAGGCTGTATTATCAATGGCATGCTTACTATGATCTATATCATTCATGTTATCTAGATGCATAGTTAAGGTACAGAGAGATCAATTATCCTGCCAAAAGTCACATAGCTGGGAACTCATAAAACTGGGATTCAAACTCTGGCCATCTGACTTCAGATTCTATGCTTTTTTTCTTTTTTAAAATCTTAAGCTTTTAACCTCTGTCCTATATTATTTGGGTTTTCCAGCTAGGAAGATTGAAGCCCTTGAATAATTTTGCCCATTTAAACACCACTTCATAGCAGGTGGGAACTACCTGTTCTGAAATTGACAAATGGGAATGGACATAATTGCCTTGAGCATAGAACAAGACCAACAGGCAGATGGCAGAGATCTAGGAGTTTCTGCAGGGTTTTGCCCAGTGGTGGCTGATGACTGTGTAAATACCTAGTTTTTATCTCCAAAGTATAGCTTTTCTTTGGAATTTGACATTTTGATGCTTAGCCAACTTGCAGGAGAATCATCAGTCACATAAGCTGAGTAGTGTGGCAGTTTGTTTTAGTAGCTATTTACTAAGTCAACAACCTAGCTGGTTTGTCTTTGAAAGTAGGAGTATTTATGCTCATTTATATTTGGGGGACATAGCAGGTAGCACCAAGTATTTGTGGAATCATATTGACTGGCATGCCACTTGTGTAGTAGTATTTCTAGTACAGCTCCCACTGGAATGGGAAGAAACTTAACAGAACACTGGAACCCTAGTGAACAGCATTCACCACGAGACTGAATTCAGTGCAGGATAAGGTGGTTTCCATTTTGTACTACATCAAAGAGGATTTAATTTCTGAAATGCCAAAAAACAAAACAAACCAACCAAAAAAAACAAAAAAAAAACCAAAAAACAACAAAAAAAAAACTTTATTCTGAAGCCAGGTCATTTACAAGGTACAATTTTATATATACTGCAGTTGCTGTTTTTTGGTCTTTATATGTCAGGTATTTAGTAAATATATCCATCTCATTCATGAAGTGTTTATTATTAGATCCGTCGTATATATTTTAAAACTGAGATTCAGGGAGAGGTCACACAACTGGCTTGCACACAGTCATGCAACTTTTAACTGGTATTTGAAACCAGGTTCAATAGTCTCAAAATTCTAAGCTCATTCCACCATACTCTAGGATCTCCTACCAGCCCTTGATTAGAGGTCAAAGGGACAATGTCCACTGGAGAAGTCCACAGAAATGCTGACTTTTACAGAGATAATGGAGTTGGGAAGGCCCTAAGTGTACACGTGGATTACAGTGACATATGAGAGAAGCAAAAACATGAATGAAATCTTTCATAGGATATCTACTAGGGAGAAGCTCTAAATTTCCTCAGAATATGTGAATGACTATCAAAAATACAGAGACAGGACAGGAAGAAAAGTCTTGATGGGACAAGTTGGTAGGAGTCTCTTGAAGAACTTCAGTATCACATTTTAAGCCAAGAAATAGTTTCCCCTCCTCTAATGGTGTGTTACCATTTTGTACCTGTAGTAGGCACTGACATGTGTCTTCATCAATGTGTCTCAAAGATGACATTCTAGATTTTTTTTTTTTTTTTGTCTGTTACTTTCCATTTTCAGGAAAAAAAAAAAAAATCTATTTTAGGGTTTCCTTCTCCTCTCCTGCCAGTACAGTTAATATTGCCAGAACAACTTTAGACTTTAGATATTAAGAAACATTGGCTTAATATGACAATTTGATTTTGCTATTAAATTTACATGTAAATGTCTAGGCAAGTTCCCATCTTTTAATATTTACTTAAAATATTTACTTTCACATGTATGCATGGCACTTGGTAGGAATGCATTCAGATGAGTGTTGATTTATTTACTTTATTCTTTAGTACCTAATACTTTCGGTCCTGAAATGAGTTAGAAGGAAGTTATTATATAAGTAATTATTTATCTTGAAGAGTATATTGATAGGTAGGCTGTACCTTGACACCATTTTCTCACCTTCAACGGTGTATGGTAGCTGGATGTTTTGGATGTTTTCAAAATAAACACCTATTTGTAGCTGTGGTTTTAGATTCATCTCTAATGCTGCACTCAGGGGAAAAAATCAGCAGGACTGTATTAACTAGAAAACCACTTTTATGTTGTATTTCGATCCATTTAAACTAAAGCTGATTAGCACTTTTTGAAAAGTGAATCTAAATCCTTGTGCTAATCAAGGAAAATTGAGCCAGGTTGCTGTTACAGAAAGCTGGAGAGAAGAAAGGATGTGATGGCAAGTTCCTTTTTCGTTCATCATGCAGCATGTAGCCGGGTGCTATACCCACCCCTTCCCCAACAAACCACTCTCCTAAGTGCTTGTTTAATAAAGCAGCACAGCAGGTGAATATTTAAGTGTTAGTGGGATTCACACAGTTTCATTTCAGTGCAATGGACAGAATAGAAGAGAATTTGAGGGGCGGGAGGTGTTTTTCTAGCATGCTGTTAAGAAAAGTATAGAGACTGTTGCACACTAATGATATACAATGATAATTTGAAGCAGGATGTGTTTGATGTGCATTTGCTGTGTGTGTTTAATCAGTGACTGTTTATCCTCGGGTGGTATGAAGCCGACTGTCCACCTTCTACATTTGGCACTAATGACTGCATCTAAGAAAAAGCTTACTTACCTCCATCACCTCCCAAGTGGCTGCAGACTAACAGCTGGACAGCCTGAAGGTAGACTTGACTTGTCACAGATTTCTACTCTTTACCAAGCAATGACACTAAAGGGATATTTGCCAGTTGCTTTCCCCCTTCATTTTTCTTTGGGGGCTTTTGGGAATGGAAGACTCTTCCTTGTTTTCCTGCTGTCTGGGATGGAGTAGCAGATGCCAAGGAATGGGGTGGAGAAAGGAGAGGAAGGTATGATAATATTTAGTTTTCTTCTTTTTGTGCTTAAACAGATTGAAGGCATTTTCAGAGCAAAATCTTGTTTCAAGTATATGGCCATTTTTCAATTAAAGTAACATATTAACCTCTACTTACAAGAGCAGAATCTCCTGAGTCTCTTTGAAGACACAAAGAGAAAAGATTTCCTTCCTCCCTCCAACTCTCTCCAAATCCCCAAGTGACACTCATAAGCTGGTTGAGAGGGTGAAAAGCTCACAAATGTGAAGGCAGAAGTCACTTTGCACCTTTCTGGCACGAAAACTTTGAAGTCTTCTTAGAGAAGAACTACACTGTGTAATTCAAATTTTTAAAATGTACATTCAAGTCTGACTGCAGTTTACCTGCTAATGCTGTTAGACAGCTGCCTGCTCTAAGCTCCAGCTGATCTGTGGTCTCTGAAAAGACAGCCACACAAAGCTGCTTGCATAGCTCCCTACCCCTCCAAAGGCCTCTCCAGGTGCACTTCGTTACAAGGATTGCTTTGCTAGTGGACTTTGCTGACATTAGCTCTAGTTTGGGTTTGTCTGTTTGCCGGCTATGAAGGTACTGAGAGATCTTAGAAAGCCAAGAGAGAAAAGAATTATCAACAGATGTGCCTTTAGGAGAGAGTCTGAGTGGACTCAAGGATTAGTCCCAGCCTTTTGGAATTGTCTGTGGCTGTTTCATAGCTGTGATGATTTTGATGAGCTTTCATTAGTGCTTTTCCTGGCAGCACCATCCGGGGCAATAAGGATAAGCCTTGTTGGATGGTTCCTGAAATTACTTGGAAATAAGTTGTAATCTCAAGAATTGCAGCGTAGAGGCCAAAGAAGTTTTACAAGATGTTGACCAGGAGATGATGTCAAACAAATGGAACCTTAAAAGTTGATTTTTTCCTCTTCAAAGGCTGGGTGCCCAGGACTAGTTTTAAATGTTCCAGTACTTAAAAGAAAAATTCAAATCACATAAGTGAACCCTCTTATTTATTGGTGATGTCAGACAAGACTTATACCTCTGGGGTGTGCTAACTGGCTTAGAACCCTTCACTGAATATTGAGTATGCATTAGTATTCGAACATAATTTCTTTCATTTTTTTTCAACCTTAATATTACATGGGCTTAGGCCTTTCTTTCTCCTAGACAACAAATTCTCTTTGAACAAAAGTATGATGCTATATATTTTTTTTCTTTTTTGTTTTCTTTCTTTCTTTTTTTGGGACAGAGTCTAACTCTGTTGCCCAGGCTGGGGTGCAGTGGCATGATCTCGGCTCGCTGCAACCTCTGCCTCCCCAGTTCAAGCGATCCTCCTGCCTCAGCCTCCCGAGGAGCTGGGATTACAGGCGCCCGCCACCACGCCTGGCTACTTTTTGTATTTTTAGTAGAGACAGGGTTTCACCACGTTGGCCGGTCTGGTCTCAGACTCCTGTCCTCAAGTGATCCACCTGCCTCAGCCTCCTGAAGTGCTGGGATTACAGGCATGAGCCACTGTGCCTGGCCACCATGTCGTATTTTTATACCCAGAGTACTGAAAACAGTGATAGGCACCAAGGACTGATTTAGTGTTCCTGCTTTGGAGAAAATAAGTTGACTTAGGGTATCCCTACAGCTTCATAGTAATGATTTGTGTCCTTGTTCTACCCTGGGGAATTTTACTGAGACTAATTAGGAATTAGTATGGGGATGGGGAGGAGAGGAGCCTTAATCGTAGTGTCATTAACAGGCAAGAGGAAATTAAAGTAGGACTGCTAGACACCTCTCAACCAACCAATCAACCATCCTGCCACTTGCCATGTAAAATTAACTAAACAAGCTGGACATGGTGGCTCACACCTGTAATCCCAGCACTTTGGGAGGCCAAGGTGGGCAGATCACTTGAGGTCAGCAGTTCGAGACCAGCCTGGCCACCATGGTAAAACCCTTTCTCTACCAAAAAATACAAAAAATTAGCTGGGCATGGTGGTGCATGCCTGTAGTCCCAACTACTCAAGAAGCTGAGGTGGGAGAATTGCTTGAACTCGGGCAGCGGAGGCTGCAGTGAGCTGAGATCACGCCACTGCACTCCAGTCTGGGTGACAGAGTGAGAACCTGTCTAATTGAATAAATTAAATTAATAACAACAAAATTCTAGCTCACTTGGTTTTGTCTGTTTACAGGTTCCTTTACAAGTGTTACATGGCAGAAAATTCCCAGTAGATTGATCGCCACTTGACTTTTTCATAGTATTTCCCATCAGAATAATGTTGCATAAGCTACTCTATCCAGGATAGTCCTGGGGGATCTCTGGCAGAATATAAATATTTCTGCTGTGTGCAGCAGCAATTGTAGCTTAGGAGGCGCAATGGGCGTGGGTTTTGTGGTTTCCTTCTGACTTTTCAGGGTAGCTCATCACTTCGACCACAAAATCACTGCCAACCTTCAGAAGAAGGAAGAAGGATTGGCCAACCTACATTTTCTTTTCTCTTTAGGGACAAACACTGACTTGAGTTTTTACAGACCAGCCAGTTTAGTTGTGTTTGGAGTTTCCCAATAGAGTCTTTGCAGAAATGTGAGTTGGTTTTTACATTGTTACAAACCAATCGTCTGCATTACAATTGGCCTTAGTCCTGGAACCACAGAGGTGGTTTGCTTTACCCGTTGACTCAAGTTGCCTAATTTTTGTGTCACTAGGAAGAACCAACACCTCTCATGAGTTACAAGACAGTGAGCCTTGAAATGACTGATGAATGTGGGACAGCCATTTGTTAAAAACCAGGACGCATTTATTCATTCATTCAACTAGTATTTATGTAGCCCTCCTAAATGAGTCAGGCATTGCTCCAGGAGCTGTGGATACTGTCATAAAATAGATCCCTGATCCCAAATATTCTTTTTTTTGAAGTGCCAGATAGTAAATACATTAGACTTTGTAGGCCTCACCATTTCTATTGCAACCATTAAACGGTGACCTTTTTTTCTTTTTGTGCAGTAGCAGCCACAGAAGTACGTGAAACAAGTGCAAGCTGTGTTTTTTTTAAAAAAAAAACCTTGATTTATGAAAACAGGCAATGCATGAACAATAGTTTACCACCTCTGAACTAGACCATAACTTGCCCTTGTTGAGCATACATTCCAGTCACCTGCACTTGATTTCTACTAGGTGACTTTATTGTATAAGGAAGATATGTTCCTAAATACTACGCCTAATCCAAAACAAGAGTAATGCAAAACTGTTCAAAGATGCATAAGGTAAAAAAAAACCTAAAAAGGTTAAAACTTTAATAAACCCAACAAACAAAAGAGCTCATAAAAGAGTCAAAACAGGCCGGGTGCAGTGGCTCACATCTGTAATCCCAGCACTTTGGGAAGTGGAGGTGGGTGGACGGCCTGAGGTCAGGAGTTCAAGACCAGCCTGACCAATGTGGTGAAACCCCATCTCTACTAAAAATACAAAAATTAGCTGGGTGTGGTGGCATGTACCTGTAGTCCCACCTACTCAGGGAGGCTGAGGTGGGAGAATTGCTTGAATCTGGGAGGCGGAGGTTGCAGTGAGCCGAGATTGTACCACTGCACTTCAGCCTGGGTGACAGAGCAACACTCTGTCTCCAAAAAAAAAAAAAAGTCCAAACAAAACAATATGTATTTTAGAACTTTCTGGTGACTCATTGGTTACCAATTATGGATACATTTTTCTAGATTTTAAACATTCATAAGAAAACAAAATCATCTTTAGATTTTGATGAATTGACCATTCCTTTAATACTATGGAGGCAGTAGGAAAACCTGTCATTTATAAATATTTTATTTATAAATTAACATAAATGTTTAAACATGTAGAAAAGTTGAAAGACTCATCCAAAGCACACCTTATATGGTGTATGGATTTTGAATTGTAAGTGGTAGACTCTCTGTTTCCAAAGTGGCTGAAATAATACCAACTCAAATCTATTTTAGGACCTCATCTTTTTAGGAGTGACCAGAGACTGCTCTGATCTGAACTATTTCTAGTTCTCTTTTGTGTTTTTTGGGGAAAATGCATAAAATACTTCTTATCTCTGGATTGTGCATGTTCTTGTACTTGCTTGGTCACACTTTGGAAACAAAGGCCAGTGATGCCCATTCCAATTGCTAAGGTATGTCTTTCCTGTATTCTAATTTCATTTAATTGATGCATAACAAAAATTCAAGAGGTTAGTGTCACCATAGCCAGTCTCCTTCCTCCTGCCCATGTAAAGTACCATATGGATCTCAGGAAGAATTTATTAGCTGCAAAATAAAATATAGAATGTAGTCTTCCACACTGTACTTTCTTGAGTTCCTTTGTTTCTTTTTTTTTTTTTTTTTTCATTTGGAAAAGAATGATTGAGGGGGAAAATAAATTGTTTGACATCTAACCACAGAAAGAAAAATTAGTTTTCTCTAACTTCTCCAGGCTCTGTTTTTGTTTCACTTTACATCCTGTGTGCTGCTGGTCTGGGGAGAAATTATGACATGAAAGGGAGTCATTTCCCTTCAGAAGATTCACTCACAATTTAATAGTAATCACATGTCTGGGAAAATGGAAGGGTTAGAAATATTTTCAACATCTTTTTTGGTAGTCAGCTGCATTCTGATAAATGCTACAACCTATCCATCATTGAGTGTTTTGTTTGCTATTGCTGCCTGTAGGATGATATATTCTTGAGCTGTTGACCTCTAGCTGTGTTATCTGCTTTGGCCAATGAAATGAGATCTCAAGTCACCTGTGCCACCTAGGAGGAAAAGCTTTAAGGACCATTTTATGGCTTCACCACTTTCACGGTTCCTTCTGCCATGAAAACAGTAATGTCTCAGAGGCCAGGTGCTCTACAGCGTGGGTCTCACCATGAAGATGTGGAGCATAGCCCACAGCCAACCCTCCATGGACGTGTTGTTGAAAGCCATTGAAATGATGGGGTCATTTGTTACTGCAACACAGCCCACTGGCATGACATCCTCATCATTCTGTTGTGCCTGTTTATAGTTCTCAGGTTCTAGAATGGAATCATTGGAAGATTCTAAACCTGGACTTGTGTGATGATGAGAATAAGAAAGGGCATTGAGGCAGTTGCATTTACAGCACTGGATATTCTTATCTGCAGAGACTGGTTGTTCTAGAAATCCTTCTGCTTCTTTAATGCTCCTCACTTCAGCCCTTTGAGAGATTTTAAGCTGAATCACAAGCAACTTGGCCATCCTTATGCCAGGTCATCTAATTTCTACAACATGGTTTGTGTGTTTAATGATAAAATAACAGCTCCATGAAGGCAGAGGCTTGTTCTTGATGGTGTATCTCAAGTGCCTGGCACACAGTAGATGACCACCAAATACGTGGTCGATGAATGTGCTGTGTCATTTATTTTCAATGAGTTTTCCCTTTGATTTGATTTTAGTGAAGTGTATACTCAGGATAATCACATTCGTTTTTCTGCCTCTAATAGAAAATCTAACACTGGATAGTAGGTTGAATATATATTTGTTTATTTATTTAGAGGTGGAGTCTCACACTCTGTCGTCCAAGCTGGAGTGCACTGGCGTGATCTCTATTCACTATAACCTCCACCTTCCGGGCTCAAGTGATTCTCTTGCATCAGCCTTCCTAGTAGCTGAGACTACAGGCACCCACCACCATGCCTGGTTAATTTTTGTACTTTTAGTAGAGATGGGGGTTTCACCATGTTGGCCAGGCTGGTCTCGAACTCCTGACCTCAAGCGATCCGCCCACCTCGGCCTCCTAAAGTGCTGGGATTATAGGTTTGAGCCACCACACCCAATCAAATATTTATTTCTCTAAATAAATTGACACCACAAGTTAAATCGCCAAGGGGCATAGCCTCAGTTTATTATAACCAAAGTGTCATCAATTACTTGAAATATTGTCTTTGCATCATTTTAGGGAGAAAAAACATTAAAACTTGTTGTTTAACAGAAAAAGTTGATTGTGTACTAGTACTTTCCTAAAATTCGAGATTCTGCTTGACTTTTGAATTGGGTCAGAAAGGAAGCATATACCACCATATTGTACTCATGGCCTCTCTGAGCCATGACACTGATTTGAGCGGGAGGGGCTGCTATATTTCCATAGACTTAGCCCATTCACTCATTTCCTCTACTTTGTCATCATTAGGTTGGATTTAAGTAGCATTACTGTAAAATTTCCCACTGAGAAATTTCAACATGAAGTGGTTTTCTGATCTCTTTAAAATAAAATGGTTAAAAATAGACCTTGTGGGAACAGTTTTCCACTTCAAGAACAAAATCCTGCAAAAATGTTTTAATGCAGATTTGGGACCTAATTATTTTTTCTCACCTCAGCTTGGCTGTAGTTGTGCTACAGTGGAGACAACAAGTCTCAGTGTTACAGAATCTGGCCAACAAGTGCTCTCCGCTCCCTGTGAAGGTTTCCTATTGGGTTGGCCACTGCTTACTTCCCTTCTCCTCCCTGGAGCTTTTCTCCAACTATGAAGAGCCCACATCTGGTTCCTCATTAATTTGGCGACCTTCTCTTATGAGGCTAGGGAAGGCCTGACCATTTCAGTTGCACCGCCTCCGGGTTTCGCAAACATTAAAGTCTGGGCTGAGTAAAGGTGAACTGACTAAAAGGACAGCAGCGTGCAAAAGATACTCTGTCATTAACATCCACAGTCTTCAAGGTACTCAGTCATTAGGGCTGGTTTAATCACGCCTCTGTGACATGAGCAGAGCCTCGGTGAGCTTTGAGGCACATCCAGGGGTTCTCTATTAGAAAAGTGGGTTCCTGGCTGGCCATATCTTTTTTTATTTTAATGTCATCCTTTTTCCCACAGCCTGGGAGCTGAAATGTCTACGAATGCTTAGTTGTGACATTCCTTTACAATTTTGTTGTTGTTTACTGTTGTAATTCTAATACCTTGGAAAAATGCCTCCGACTTAATATGTGCTCCATAAATATTTGTGGAAGAATGAATGGTAAACAAATAAATCTCCAGTCACTAGTGACTAGCAATTGTTTAATTTTGTGTCAGTCTTCAGTACTTTCCTGCCTGATAGGTACCTTATCGGGAAAAAAGATTCAGAGAGAAAACACAAAATGGTAAGATCTTTTACAAATAGATGCTATGCCATGCCCCACATCTCCCATTTATTATTATTATTATTGTTGTTATTTATTTTATCCCATGTCCTTAATTCTAGCAGGTAGAAAATTCTTTTTTAAAAATAGCAAATAGCCCAAATTCTATTTTATCGACAAGGAATGGAATGCATTTCTTAAAATTCCCATTGGACCACATATGTGGAACATTTTTAAAAAGCAGTTTTACAAGCATCCATCCTTACTCTCTGGGTCTTCAGTCTAGTATGTTTTAAAATAAATTTGGGTGTTTCTGAAATATATTGCTCTGTGTTTCTGCCTTTTCTGTTGCAAAGTTCTCAAATATGGTGTGTTCTTTTGCGTTCTGTCTTTTGACACAAGTACTCCTTGTTCGTCTAAGTCCTGTCATTTAAAATTCATTTCAAGTGTCATTTCCTCTGGATACATTCCTCGTGAGTTAGATGCTTCTCTGTCCCAGTATACCCTGATACACTCCGAATACACTTCCACATAGAGTATTTATCAGCCTTTATTGTTGCTGTTTGATTAATGGTTAGACTATTAGACTCTCAGTGACCCTAGGCCAAGACCTAAATATTATTTGTCTCTACATAGTGGGCATCTCTTATAGTTTCTGGCACCAATAGGTGCTCAGAATATTTGTTGCATGAATTCATTTGTGTTCTTTAGTTTCTAAAGAAAGCTTCAGTTCAGCTTTCAGTCTTCAGCATTTCTCTTTTCACTAGCCAGTTGCCCCCTTTCCTGCCTGGAAGGTTTGAATGTAGAACTTGGTTCTACCCACTGCAGTAAGCACCCACAGTCACTGCCCACTGCTTGCATGGGGAGAAGGGCCAGATGGGCATCTGCTGATCTGGAAACCCGAAATCTTGGGTCCCGATCTGTGTTTTTTCAGCTTTTCTTTATATTCTTCTCTTTCCTTTTTTTCTCCTTCCCTCAACTCCTCTCCCCCAAAGATGGTACTTGGCAACTGATAATTTTTGCTTACTTGGAAACTTGAATATCATGGAAATCTAGCAAATAAAAATTGACCCTGAAAAGTCTCTAGAATACATTGGGAGGATTGCCTAAAACAGTGTTGCATGTGGAATTAGCAGTTGGGGTTCTGAAATTACACCTGTTATTTTAGAAACAAGAGGCTACAAGGGGCAAATGCTAAGGCTTCTTTGCCATCCCCTACTTTATTTATTTATTTATTTATTTATTTATTTAGAGACGTAGTCTCACTCTGTCACCCAGGCTGTAGTGCAGTGGTGCGATCTCAGCTCACTGCAACCTCCACCTCCCAGGTTCAAGCAATTCTCCTGCCTCGGCCTCCCGAGTAACTGGGATTACAAGGGCACGCTATCATGCCTGGCTAATTTTTTTTTTTTTTTTGATATTTTTAGTAGAGATGGGGTTTCACCATGTTGGCCAGGCTGGTCTCGTACTCCTGACCTCAGGTGGTCTGCCCTCCTCAGCCCCTCAAAGTGCTGGGATTACAGGCGTGAGCCAGTGCTCCCAGCGCCATCGCCTACCTTGAAATGATCATCTTAGGCAGTTGATTTCCAGCCTTCATGTCAACTCACAGAGAAGAGTACCAGTATTTCTATTGCCACTGTTTTTTAACGTCTCATTCGTAGAAAACCTGACCAACATAACAATACTTTGCTCCTTCAAGCTGCAGTTTAAAATCTTTTATTTTTGCACCTTATATATGTAGAAAGGGGACTATCTAGCTAACACGACTGTCAAAACCGCTAATGGACAGTTAGGAAGAAGGAATTCAGGAAATGAAACAGCGCTGAAAACTGGGCAGTGTTTAAGATGCAGTCACCTGTATCTGTGCTTTGACACTAAAGAAGATGGAAAAGGAATATATTTACTAGTTTCTTCTATTGTTGGTATTGGAATCCATTTGGATGAAAGACTTTCTGAAGCTCATATTGTCAGTAGTATTCTGCCTAGATTTTTATGGGCAATGAGTAACAGAGTAGATCAACTGAGGGGACTATATGATAGCTCATCTATCAAATTACCCGGGATAAATGAGGAAAAGGAGGAAGGATTGTTCTTTTTTTTTTTTTTCAGGCGGAGTTGCACTCTGTTGCCCAGGCTGGAGTGCAGTGGCGCAATCTCATCTCACTGCAACCTCCACCTGCCAGGTTCAAGCGATTCTTCTGCCTCAGCCTCCCAAGTAGCTGGGATTACAGGCATGTGCTAACACACCCAGCTAATTTTTGTATTTTTAGTAGAGACTGGGTTTCACCATATTGGCCAGGCTGATCTCGAACTCCTGACCTCAGGTGATCTGCCCGCCTCAGCCTCCCCGAAGTGCTGGGGTTATAGCACTTAATAACCAGGTCCAGCCAGGATTGTTCCAATTTAAAAATTGTTCCTTTTTAAAAAATATAATGGAAAAAACACTAAAGATCTAAATTATCATGCAAACTTGACAATATATATTCATAATTATGCATTATGACATAATCTACCAAAGCCTTTTTGTACCCCGCTGTTCATTTCTATGTTAAAAAGAAATGACTATTTAAAATTAGGAATTTCTCATTGTTAGAATGAATTGGACTGGCTCATTATACTCAAATTTACTCACCAGCTGCTTTGCACCTAAACTAATGCTGAGGCTAACAAGAGTGAAAAGGATTAAAGGATGTTAGTCAAAGGAGATACCTAAGAAATTCTCCGGGGCCACTTTGTAGCATATTTACCACATTACTTGTCTTTTCCAATGGACGAAGATAGCCATAGTATGTTATGTTTGGGTGGCATTTCAAACAAACAAACAAACCAGAAATACCAAATAAATCGTCGGTGAGTGTTGATAAACTCGTTTTTTATATGAATGTTGAAAATCACCCCAATCCTATTGGGATGCATATCTTTAGATGCCACTTCCAATGCTCTCCTTAAAAGTGAGACTGGACGCGGTGACTCATGCCTGTAATCCCAACACTTTGGGAGTCCAAGGTGGGCAGATCACATAAGGCCAGGATTTCAAGACCAGCCTGGCCAACCTGGCGAAACGCTGTCTCTACTAAACATACAAAAATTAGCCAGGCGTGGTGGTGGGTGCCTGTAATCCTAGCTACTCAGGAGGCTGAGGCACAAGAGTCACTTCAACCCGGGAGGCAGAGGTTGTAGTGAACTGAGATCACATTACTGCACTCCGGCCTGGTTGACAAAGCGATACCCTGTCTCAAAAAAAAAAAAAAAAAAAAAAAGGGTGAGAGGACAACGTTGGTCTTAACCATACTTGCGCATTTTCTCCATTTTCTTAACCCTTCTCAACTTCATGGGAAATTGTAGTTTTGTGGTCAGAAAGAAGTTTGCATGTATAGATTACCCTTTTAGGCAACTATTATGAATTGACCAATCCAAGTTTTAACTGTAAGAACTCAGTCTATTTGGGCTGCTAGTGAACAATAGAAATTTATTTCTCACAGTTGTGGAGACTGGGAGTCCGAGATCAGGGTGCTAACATGGTCAGCTTCTGGTGAGGGCCCTCTTTCAGGTTGCAAACTGTGGGCTTGTCATCGTATTTTCATGTGGCTGAGATGGTGAGAAATTGTTCTGCAGTTTCTTTTATAAAAAAGATTTCCACCCTCTTGACCTAATCACTTCCCAAAAGCTCCACATCATCATCCCATCACTCTTTGGGTTAGAATTTCAACATATGAAATTTGTGGGAGGCACACATTCAGACCATAGCAAATACTAACACACTTTCTCTTCAACTTCTCCCTAACCCTTGAAGAAAATTAGAATCTATTTGTCATGTAAAATCCCATCTTGGCTTCCTCAGCCCTAAACTGAACATGCATTTCTTTCTTTCTTTCTTTCTTTTCTTTTCTTTTCTTTTCTTTTCTTTTCTTTTCTTTTCTTTTTTTTCTTCTCTGCTTCGGTATTTGATTTATATGTGTTTGGAGATCTTTGAAATGATTGAATATAGAAAAATTCACATTATAGACATAAGATACCAAAACGCATTGTATAATATTGCCATTTCTTTCTTTTCCATTTTGTGAATAATAAAAATAATAATTTGTCTTTTGAATAAAAGATAAACAACAAAATCAGCTTTGCTTTAATGCTGCACAATTAGCAGCTATCCAAACATGTTATCAGAAACATATTAAAATCCACATTCCGTATTTTTAGGTAACAGCACACTGTGCATTGAGATACTCTTCATTTTGTAAATTAGGTAATCCCCCTAACATTTGATAGTGTTATTCTCAGTTCTTATCTGTAGCTATACAGTCATTGAGCTGGATAAAGTGTTGCAATGTAGCAATTAAGAACATCCTTTTTTTTTTTTTAATCCACAAGTTCAGTAAATTACAACTTGATTGTCTGAGTAAACAATGTTACCTGCTGTGGCCGCTTTCTTAAAGAACAGAGTTCTGCATGCAAATTAATAATAGCAGTTAGTAATTCCCAGTATGATAGAGCATACTCTTCCCATAATTTAAACTTCCCTTCATCCACCCTAGGAAAACAGACTAAGTGAAATACATATCATCCTCTTATTTTTTCTTTCCCTCCCTCCCTTTCTTCCTTTTCCTTCTTTTCTTTCTTTCTTTTGAAACAGGGTCTCACTCTGTTGCCCAGGCTGCAGTGTAGTGGTGTGATACAGCTCACTGCAGCCTCTATCTACTGAGTCCAGGAGATCCTTCCACCCCAACCTCCCAAGTAGCTGGGACTACAGGTACATGCCACCCCATGCAGCTAATTATTATTATTTTTTATTTGTAGCAGAGACAAGGTCTCGCTATATTGCCTAGGCTGGTCTCAAACTTCTGGACTCCAGTGATCCTCTTGCCTCAGCCTCCCACAGTGTTAGGATTACAGCCATGAGCCACTGAGCTGGCTTATTTTTTCTCGAATTCCTCGGCCATAGGCAACTGTGCCCACCCCAGCCCTACCCTAGGGGAGACTGTGGAAGCAGTTTTAGAAGACAAGACTCAGAGTGCCTGATGACCCCTCCGTCTCACCAATGCCTTTAGCGGTACCTTACCAAAGCACACACAACCTAACCTGACAATGGTAACTCATTTTCTCATTAGCGGATAGAAGTGCTTGTGGACCAGAGCCCACCTAGCTGTTCTTGCATTGGGGTAACTTGTGGTGTTTCAGTGAGGTCCCACTCTTGTGTACTGTATATGGTTCAGTGTCACATAATTTAACACCCAAGAAAATCTGCCTTGCATATATTAGAATATATTTGCAAATTAATTGGTTAATTAGATTTTAGATATCTCTAGGGGACTGAGCTGAAACAGATGTGTGCAAAAACCCCTCAGGGGTGAGGATAAAGGCTTCTTACAGGCTTTCTGAAGGAAGAGTTCTATCATTTGATCCTATTGTTGGTGCCAGAGTATTCCAATATATGCATTTATGTCGAAAGCAATAGAACTGCATTTTTGCCTTGAAGTTGTTTTAGGAACGTCCTCAGAAGGTTCCATACTCTCAAAATAATTGTACTGTAAAATAATCAAAGCACTATTAGGGTGGATTTTTTTCTTGATTATATCAGAAAACCATATGAGAATACAGCTAAAACCAAAGAGGAGCAGATTAGGGAATGCTTTTAAATACTTGTGTAAGATGCAGGCAATGCATATGAAAATTCTATACAACAGCCAAAGCTTGTGCTCAGGACTTGGAGTTAGAGATGAGCCCTGTTTACATTTGTTTCCCAGTTACAACAGCTAGAGATTTGCTCTTTTAATCTTTTTTCTCTCTATTGCTTTACCCTTCTGCAGAATGGAAACTCAGTTGGTATTCCCCTGAATGTTGTTTATAATACTAAGATGATTTTTTAAATTGGATCATTAAAATATTTATTTTTTTATTCATTCAATCTTTTTTGTGTGTGTGTGTGTGACAAAGCATTTATGGTATACCCACTGAGGCCTAATGTGGATACAGGACACCAAGTAGAGTGGTACTGTCCCTGCTTTCAATAGGCTCTCAATCCCTTTATGCTTTGTGGAATGGTAAAGTTCATCTGTATTTTCTAACACTTGGAGTAGGAAGAGGCCTCCTACTCTGGAGCAAGTTGCATGACAGTAAAATAAATGTGGATGGAGCTAAGAACTGATTATGGATGAACCATGTGTCCACAGTTCACTCTAGGGTAAATAGTACAGACTGATGGATCACTTGCTAGAATTTGGAAACAAATGGTGCACCCAAGATAAACATCAGACCCTAAGATCAACATCAGACCCCTCCTTGCTCCTTCTACTTAATGCCCATTGATACACTGATTTTTAGCTCTCAGAGGATCACCTTGGTATCTCCTGTGCCTAGGAAAGTCCCTAGCAAATAACACACTGGCAGCAAATGTTGAATGTCAGCAGATGCTCAGCGGTAACAATTCTCAGATGTTTGAGTAAGAGAGACCTACACCTTGGCAATCACAGAGCAAAGTTACTGGTGGGAGATGTGTTTTAATGCCACTGAACATCCAATTTTACCATGAGATTTGAGAGATATGTCATTATCACATTTAATTCCTTCAGTTTTAGTTTTGTTTATGTGTTAAGAGAAATGAGCCATTGCGGAAATAATTGCTGAATAGTTTGATCATCTTTCGATGAAGTTTTTTAATTTTCCTAATTTTTTTTTTAAAGTAAGGAGCAAAGCCTTAAAAGCACAGGAACAACATTTTCATTTGAAATCAGTAGTGCTTCAAGGTTGGGGGACATTGTTTCTTGCAACAGGGGTAGCAACATCACCTCATTGTTTTCTTCCTTTGTCTCTCATAGTAAAATGAGTATTTTTCTGAATCTTACAAAGTAATTCATGATCCAAAGGACTATTAGATTTGATTTTTTGGAACTACATTATTAAAAGTACTACTCACCTGACATTACCTTATTTCAGAGAGATATATATGTGTGAGTGTGTGTGTGTGTGTAAATATAAATATGAGGGAAAATGAATGTTTATGGCTAAAGAATTTGAGCTCCATCCTTCCTTTTCAAATAGAATCTATTAAAATTTAGCTTAGTTCAATAGGATTATTTAAAAATCAGGAATAGCATTTATATGCTAGTGGTTATTGTGTTTGACATTAAGATGTAGATAGTATAAAGTGATATGTTATACTGAGAATGGGCTTTGTTCCTGCTACATCATCCTTCAGTAAAAGCTAGTATTGCCAGAAAAAGAAGGAAATTTACTAAGTGTGTTTTATTTGAATTTCCAGGCATAGTTTAGGACAAGGAGGTGGATACTTTGGAGGATTTAAAAAACTTCTGGTAATTGACTTCATCATGCGCTCGAGACCAGAACATTCCTCTGCATCCTGGAGTCAGAGAGTTGACCTGTCTGCCAGCCCCTTAGCCACCTCTGAGTTGGAGCTGAGCTTACAGTTTGTCCTTCCAATCCTCCGCGCCAAAGAAACACATCACTATTTATGGGCAAGATCAAGCTTCACCACCTATTGGAATTTCTGTTCCAGTGTTAGAGATTGGCACATTGGTTTTCTTTCATTAAATTCTTCCTCATTGTGAATATGGAGGCAGGCTTGGGCAGGCTCATTGGGGTTGACAGAGCAAACTGGAGGACGTGGGTCTGGAGAGAAGCCTCATCTGCTAAAGCGGGGCAGACACTGGGTGGGGGCCTGTGGGTGCTGGCGGGAAGTCCAGCCCGCCAGGCAGAACACACGCAGCACGGAACATAGAGTTGTGCAAAAAGTGAGATTTTTGGCAAGCACTTGGCTCTGGGGAGGTCCTGGAGGCCCCAGGCCAGGTGAGTGGAGGAAGTCCAGGAGGCAACCTGTTGAGGACTGGCTACTCCATGTCAGCATTAATGTGGCCTGGCAGTGGGTATCAGGCCCTGCTCTCTGGGCTGGAATTTTGGCAGGACTTCAACTTTTGTTCCGTAACGTGTTTTCATCGTAACATACCCCTTGGTAGTGAGGATGTGTGGAAGAATATATATAGCCTCTTCCTACCTCTACTGCAGATACTGCCGGCGCTGACTTGTCTCATGCCTCTAATCCCAGCATTTTGGGAGGCCGAGGTGAGAGGATTGCTTGAGCCCAGGACCTCAAGACCATCCTGGGCAGCATAGTGGGACCTCGTCTGTACAAAAAATTAAAAAGTAGCCAGGCATGGTGGCATGTACTGCAGTCCCAGCTACTCAGGAGGCTGAGGTAGGAGGATTTCTTGAGCCTGGTAGGTTGAGGCTGTGGTAAGCTATGATTGTGCCACTGCACTCTGGCTTGGGTGACAGAATGAGACCTTGTCTCAAAAAAAAAAAAAAAATTAAAATTGAAAAAAGAAGCTGACCAGCCATATTGGCTTCAATGATTGCCACACCATCCCTGAAAAACTGTGGCCTGGGAAATATGATGATGTGCTTGGGGCTTATACTTAGATCACATGCTGCCCCCTAGGAGTGGTGATCAGTCCCACCTAAGCCAAATGAACTGAGTGGCTCCCCATAGGGGAATGGGTGAGAGAAAGGAGGATAGCAATGACCTAAGGTAGGAAGCCACAGGGATGCCACATACAGAGGGTTGCAGCTGAAATCGCCTTAGCCTCTCTTGATGAGGTTGTTTACCCCGGTGTAGGGGTTTACTTGGAGAAAAGAATGAATGAACATGCTGGTGGCTGGTGGTGATCCCTGGAGCCAAGTTCCTGAGCCTGGACTATAAAGTAAGGACTTGGTGTCTGGAACAAGGGAAACTCCAGCTGTAAGAAGCTGAGACAAATAATTAAAGGCACTTATGGCATTAGTCATGTGCTGAAGCCCTCAATATTGAGCCCAAGTTTCTCATGGCTTCTCTATTAGAAGTAAGCGGGTTTCTAGAACCGGGGGTTGAATTAAACTTACGGATGAGGCGGTCATGCAATCTCATATGATGAAACACATAAATGGTGGTGTTCATACACATTGACCATTACCAGATTGGTTGGTTGATAGGTATGCTTATGTTCAGAAAAACAGCCTCCGAACTGCAAAAGAGCTTTTTAAGGAATAAAGGCAAGGAACGGAGAGGGTGGAGACAAAAAGGTATTGAGAAGTGGGTAGATCTGAAGGAGTCACAGTCTCTTTGAAAATTGGTAGGAGGTTATCAAGGCTTTCATCTCCAAGTTTCCAATCCAGCCAGGTTGTTGATGACTAAAAATCATTTTCTGTAACCATTTGCTGTTTGGTGGAGTGTTTGGAATGAGCTAGTTAATCCCAGTCCAATTCATAATGGGCTGGTAGCCAGTTCACATAAACCACCTTGAAAATCCACACTAATTGGTTTGTCTCCATGGAAGAGCCAAAAATGGAATTGCCCATGGATGGACGTTTTCTTCTACCCACCCCGTTCTTTCATCTCTCCTCTCCCCACTCCTACCACTACCTCTAGCAGGAGTGATTTTGCATTTAAATAGCATCCTTTTCCCACTCATTTTCCTGCGCTATAAATTTCCTCAAGCTTTTTTTTTTTTTTTCCTAAGATGGAGTCTCGCTCTGTTGCCCAGGCTGGAGTGCAGTGGTGCAATCTCGGCTCACTGCAACCTCTGCCTCCCGGGCTCAAGCAATTCTCTTGCCTCACCTCCTGAGTAGCTGGGACTACAGGCACGCACAACCATGTCCGGCTAATTTTTGTATTTTTAGTAGAGACGAGGTTTCACTATGTTGGCCAGGCTGGTCTTGAACTCCTGAACTCGTGATCCACCCACCTCGGCCTCCCAAAGTGCTGGGATTACAGGTGTGAGCCTCTGCACGCAACCTCCTCAAGCTTTCTTTTTAAAAGAAGGAGTGGCTTAGAGGCAAGGAAAGTAAACTGAATGTCCTTGAGACATTTTCAGAGTCACCGATGTTTTTAGAGTTGGTCTTATGGCCAAGAGTAGCAAGAAAGAAAGGTATCTGTGAACAGAACAAAATGCACTTCATTTTTTTTGGTGTTGTTGTTGGAAGGCCAGGGAAGCAAATTCCTAGACAAAGATTCATACAACCTGAAAATAATTTCAGACAGATCTACTGACACACAAAAACTTCTAACAGCTCCCAGAATCATCACCAAGAATGGCTAATGATGCACTACTGGGAGCTACCAACAATGGATAAAATTTTAGGTTTCTGTAACTTTGATAGCTGGTTCCTGCATAAATCATTACACTTTACACCTGTACAGTCAGTTCTTTGCCATCCCCCACTGTCCCTGAGCTTGGTTAATTCTCTGGGCATTTCTAAGGGCAAGTGGGATTGATAGCGTTTGCTCCATTTTATAAACAACCTGTTCAGTTGACTGGCTGGGCAGCCAGTAGCTCATTACAGCACGTTTGGGTTGTGGAGCTGGTTAGAGTCCTGGCTGTGTTCTTCACCAGCTGTGGCACCTTGGTCAGCTGCTTAACTTCTCTGTGCCTCAGTTTTTATCAGTTATCTCTGAGATGAAGTCTCTGCTTAATTGAAAATTATATTTTGGATTAAAAATATTTTTAATATTTTTTAGATTTTAATAATTTAACTTTTTGTTTGTTTGTTTGAGACTGAGTCTCACTCTGTTGCCCAGGCTGGAGTGCAGTGCCGCAGTCTCAGCTCACTGCAACCTCCACCTCCCGGGTTCAAGCGATTCTCCTGCCTCAGCCTCCCAAGTAGCTGGGACCACAGGCACGCACCACCATGCCCGGCTAATTTTTGTAGTTTTAGTGGAGATGGGGTTTCACCATGTTGGCCAGGCTGGTCTCAAACTCCTGACCTCAAGTGATCTACCCACCTTGACCTCCCAAAGTACTGAGATTACAGGTGTGAGCCACCACTCTTGGCCTAACTTCTTGTATGTTGAGAATTTACGTAAGAAAGACAAGCCTCCATGAAATGATAAGCTCTAATATCCTCTTCCTTTATTAATGTGATATTGCTCACCCCCTTCTCCCTTCAACTGATGGTAAATTAAAGCAATATAACTCAGTGTAAATATTTGTCAACCCTAGATGCATTTCTAGACGTTCAGTGGGTGAAGACACCTGTTTATTTACACGATTTATACGATTAGCACCGTCATCTTCAGACAGGATGAATATTGTAACACAAGCAGTTATGCTACGAGTCTTGACAATCAGAAATAAATAATCTTATCTATAACTACATTTGTCTGTAGAATGAGGAAGATAGGGAACAATATGTGTGAAATTCTCCAGCCCCTGCAGGTTACAAGAAGGATGAAGGAAATAAAGCTCTCAGTAAGTATAAGATAAAAGGAAGTCATTTCTAAGTAAGCCCACTGAATGTTTTTCTCGCTCTAGAATCACAAAGTCTAGATACCACTGAATGGAAGATGATCTCATAGGCTCCTCTTTACCACTGGTTAAAAGTAAGGGAGACCAACCTGGGCAACATAGTGATACCTCATCTCTTCAAAAAACTAGCCAGGTTTGGTGGTGCACACCTGTAGTCCCAGCTACTCTGGAGGCTGAGGTGCGAGGATTGCTTGAGCCTAAGAGATGAAGGCTGCAGTGAGCCATAATTACACCACTGCATGCCAGCCTGAGCAACAAAGCAAGACCCTGTCTCAGAAAAGTAAAGGAGGTTTTGTTTGGGTCTTCTGGCCTCTGTGAAAAGTCTAGTAAATGGGAAGTGAAATTTACAGAGGAGTCAAGCAAAATCAGTAAGTGTTTGTATGGGGTCAGTCAGCTCATCTCAAACACTCCTGGCTCTGAGATGTTCATTTGGGCTTCTGTCATGGTAATTAATTTTTGATGCAGATAAATGAATACTAGTGTTATGAACTCTATTTTTTTTAAAAAAACAGCTTCTACTTTTTTGAACAATCTGTGTATCTTTGGAGAAGAAGAAGAAAGTAGAGATTATCTAGACCAAGCTTGTCCATCCCACAGCCCTTGTGCCACATGCAGCCCAGGACAATTTTGAATGTGGCCCAACACAAATTCACAACTTTCCTGAAGCATTATGAGATTTTTTTTTTTTTTTTTTTTTTTTTTTTGAGGCAGAGTGTTGCTCTGTTGCCCCGGCTGGAGTGCAGTGGCGCAATCTCGACTCAGTGCAAACTCCACCTCCTGGGTTCACGCCAATCAGCTGCCTCAGCCTCCCGAGTAGCTGGGACTACAGGCGTCCGCCACCACGCCTGGCTAATTTTTTTGTATTTTTAGTAGAGATGGGATTTCACCATGTTAGCCAGGATGGTCTTGATCTCCTGACCTTGTGATCTGCCCGCCTAGGCCTCCCAAAGTGCTGGGATTACAGGTGTGAGCCACTGGGGCCGGCAATTTTTTTTTTTTAAAGATCATCAGCTATCGTTAGTGTTAGTGTATTTTATGTGTGGCCCAAGACAATCCTCCTTCTTCCATTCTGGCCGAGGGAAGCCAAAAGATTGGATACCCTGGTCTAGACTGTCCCAATAAAAGGCATGCAAAACTTAGTGACAGTGCTGTGTGTGTAAATCACTGGATAAGGTCAAGGATACTTTTAATTTAGGGAGAAAGAAAAGTGTGTAAACTTGTTCCTTAGTCTGGGAAAGAATTAAGTCTTTTTAAAAATTTTTCCAATTTTTGTGTTTTTGTTGTTGATTTGCAATACGCGCTTTAAAAATTTTTCTTAACATCTTTTTGCTGGTACCTATTTCTCAGCATTGCTCCTCTCCCTTTTGAGAGGAGAAGTAGGTATAGAATTGTCTTGCTAATATGTCAGTGCAGGAAAATTCCATACAACCTGTTGCCTATGGAAGAGGTTGGAATGAATTGCAGCAGGTGATGGGTTAACTGGTAGCAGAAACCTTTTCTGCAACATGTAAACAACTTCATCCTTTTGAAAATTGGGTCCAGGTAGTAAAAGCTGGCAGTGATTTATGCTGACTGGGCTTAGGGCTCCTCATATGCATATATAAAATACCGCTGGGCTCTGCGGGGCTTCTTAAAGAACTACGTTAGCTCTGCCCCTTCCACCTTCTTCCTCAGCCTGCGTTACTGACATATCTGAAGTGCCCGTGAGAGGAAGGAGCCGGATGTGGAGCCATCTGGAGCCGGGCAGGGTAAGCACAGGGCAAGCATCTGCTGGAAACTTTGCAGAGATATCTAGTGCGCTGATTTACTGTCCTTTGGGGAGTCCATGTACAGAACCCAGACTCATGAGGAAACTGGCGTCTGGCAAAGGTGGGGGTACACAATTGTGCTTGATTATCAGGACATATGATAAGTCTGTCTAGTCGTGTACTCTGTGCCAAATTGTAGATTTCTTATTTGGCCCACATCGGCCATCTGCCAGCAAAACCAAAGCAATACAAAAGTGTCACAACAACAAACAACCAAAATGCAAAAAAAAAAAAGCCCTAGACTTAACATAGTGATATCAAAATATACAGAGTCACTTTGAAATAAAACAGTGCTTCTGAGAATATAGAAGTTAAGAGCATGCACTTCGGAGTCAGACCACTACGGTTCCAATCTGGGCTCTAGTGCATAGTAGCTGTGTGTCTGGGGGCAAGTCACTTATCCTCTCTGTGTACTTGTTTTCTGCTCTGTAAAAAGAGGATGATACTAATAGGACTTGCCTTTTAGAGTTATTGTGAGAAATAAGTGAAGGTTGTATATGTAAAAAGTTTAAAATAGCATCTGGAAAAATAAGCACCATATAATTTTGTGTTTGTGTTTTCTGTGGAGTACATGAGTATGCATCAAAGCTAACAACGCCCACTGCCCTGTCAGTCAAATACCTTTGACCATATCACTTCCCTTCCTTCCTCTGCCAACACCTCCACCACTCCCACCTGGACTGGCTTAGTTTCCATTGTTCCTTGAGTGTGTCCAGAATGTTGCAGCTTGGGGCCCTGCATACACGCTTTCCATTTCCCGAATTATTCTTCCCACAGCCCCTTCTAGGGAGCTGGCTTCTCTTCTGTCCTCAGCCCTCAGTTTCAATGTCACTTCTTCAGAGAGGGCATTTCTGAGCACCCCATCTTCACTGAGATGCCACCGTCCACCCATAAGCATTCTCACGCCCACCTGTTTAGTTCCGTGTCACGATTTGTAGCCACAGATGACTTGCATTTGCAAGCCACAGTCTCCACGGACCACATCCCATTTCTGTCTGATTCCCCACTGTAGATCTAACATCCAATTCCAGCAGTGCCTGGATGGAGTGAGCACTCAGTAAACATTGGTCTACAGTAAGAATGAGTGACTCACTGACTACTGAAGGAGGTGCTTTTATAGAGTGGATTCAATATATTTCTCCCTTCTGAGTTGGTCAACCCTGATCCCTCCTAATCCCACCAGTCTCCACCCCTTTTATTTACATTGTCATAAGAATGAAAGAGAAGCTAAGGAAATAATCAAATACCTCTTTTAGAGATGAGGTGCAGCCTCACCTTCCGCATTTGGGTATCTCTTTAACTCTTTGGTAGGGGGCTATAGAGGAGGAAGCAGGGCCTATTCTTTCCCAACTGGCTGGTTCAGTGAGGACGTTTGCCATGTGGATGTGCCCCATCTACTGGTTGAATTGCATGGTTGCATTCTTAATGATCATAATGCCCTGTGCAATTAACACTGTCCATTCAGACTGGTGAATAGCAGCTGAGACTGTGCTAGAGTTTGTATCATACTTTATTAGCCTGCTGGCAACAAAATTAACCATAAAGTGTGATTTGTTTACAGAGCGCATGATTGAACATCTCTAGTGTCTAAATTTTCATCAGTATTGTGCAAATTCTGTTGTGTGGGTTTTGAAAGTTTGAGGCTGTAAAGTTTCACACTAATGTCCGCGGCTTGAAATTTATAGTTTAACATCAGTTTTCACCATTTGGTTTGTCTGCTGTGTACATTATGTTCACCAGATTCGCATCATTTAGAGATTACCTTCTCTGCAAGATGTCTCAGAGATATGAGCACCACAACCATTTTTTGGTCTTCTCTTAAGGATCTGGGTTTTTAAGACAAAAACTTCAAGGCCGGGTGCAGTGGCTCCCATCTCTAATCCCAGCACTTTGGGAGGCTGAGGTGGGTGGATCACTTAAGGTCAGGAGTTCGAGGACAACCTGGCCAGCATGGTGAAACCCTGTCTCTACTAAAAAGTACAAAAAGTAGCTGGGTGTGGTGGCATGTATCTGTAATCCCAGCTACTCAGGAGGCTGGGGCACAAGAACAACCTAAACCTGGGAGGCAGAGGTTGCAGTGAGCCAAGATCGTACCACTGCCCTCCAGCCTGGGTGACAGAGCAAGACTCTGTCTCAAAAAAAAAAAGAAAAAAAGAAAAAAAAGAAACTTTAGGGAGCAGATGGCATTTCCATGCTCTCCTTTCATACATACCCCCTAAAATCGGGACTTAAATTGCCTATAAGGCTCAGTAAGTAAATTGGAGAAGATAGACTTTATCAGCTTACTTAAAGAAACATAATTATTTTAAAATGATAAACTGGTTCCTGTGTTGATAAATGTTTTATATCTTAGCTTCTATGTCTGAATGCCCTGTGTAAATTATGAATTAGCTAGTAAACGTACTTCACAAAGGATGCTCAGTGGGGCCTGTCAGCGAAGAGCTAAGTGGGTAGCATTTCTGACATTCTGCTGCATTTTAGCTGTTGTTGCATTGGGGATGTAGATGTCTGTGGTCTCATTGTTAGGGCTGAAAGGTATGTTTCCATGAGGACTCAGCAGAGTAATAGTTCCAGTGGGTAGATGAAGGCCAGATGATTTGGAAAGAAGCTCAAAGTGTCCTGTGTCAAGTTTGGATAATTTTATAGCCCACATAAAACATTTCATATTGAAGTCAAATTGTTAGTCCCTATTTGGACTAATGACAGCTGCTTATTTGGACTAAGAAAGCTGCTTCCAGCATCTGAGATGAGTTGTATCTGACCTTTAGCCTCTTTACCTGTAGACCAGGGGTTACTAACTCAGATGCCTACAGGGGCCAGGTAAGTGATGTAATAAATGAATCAAGCCAGCTCAGCTTCTGCTAATTTGCCATAAGGGAGTCCAGCAGGTCCAGTGCTACCAGATCTTCCCATTTTTCATGAGATGCCTGAAATCTGGATTTTGGCATGAAATCTCATGATTTGAAAATGTTGCCAATTGAGTTAAGAAAAATGTTTAGATTTAGTAGGGACTAAACCAAATATATCTGCCACAAGGATACTGCTTGTGATTCTCCGATTTGTAGCTGCAGATAGTCCCTGGCAAAGATTATCTATGTAATAGATAATCTTTCCTTTACAAAGGACATACTGAATCACCAATTATTTGAAATAGATTTAGGGGGCACAAGTGCAGTTGTCCTACATGGACATATTGCATAGTGGCGGAGGCTGAGCTTTCAGTTTGCGCATCATCTGAATAGTGGACATTGTACCCAATAGGTAGATTTCTTCTCTCATCCCCCTTCCACCCTCCCACCTTGAGGAGTCTCCAGTGTCTGTTCTTTCACTCTGTATGTCCATGTGTACCCACTGTTGAGCTCCCACTTCTAAGTGAGAAGATGCAGTTTTTGGTTTTCTCTTTCTGAGTAATTTCACTTAGAATAATGGCCTCCAGTGGCACCCATGTTGCTACAAAAGACATGATTTCATTTTCTTTCATTTATTTTTTGAGACAAGAGTCTTGCTCTGTTGACCAGTCTGGAGTGCAGTAGCATGATCTTGGCTCACTGCAACCTCCGCCTCCCAGGTTCAAGCGATTCTCCTGCCTCAGCCTCCCGGATAGCTGGGATTACAGGTGCCCACCACAATGTCCGGCTAATTTTTGTGTTTTTAGTAGAGTCAGGGTTTCATCATGTTGGCCAGGCTGTTCCCGAACTCCTGACCTCAAGTGATCTGCCCACCTCAGCCTCCCAAAGTGCTGGGATTACAGGCGTGAGCCACTGTGCCCAGCCTCATTTTCATTGTGTGTGTGTGCATGGCTGAGTTAGTATCCCATGGTATATACATACATACCACGATTTATTTAATCCAGTCATCCATTGATGGACACTTTTCATGTTGAAAAGATGTTAAGTAGTATGTATATGCATATAATCAAAATACATGTTCAGTAAAACCAAAAAGCTTCGAAAGTAACACAATAGACAGTAATATCTCAGAAGAATAAGGTTACTAGACACATTTCACTGTTGAGTATTTTTCTTCTGGCTCTTGCTTATGATGGAAAAACCCACAAACAATATATGTGTATACATCATGAACATGCATTCAGTTGGGTGTTTTATATCTTTAACTTGTACTACCCTACAAGGATTCATCTAACATACCCATCTAGAAGAATCCCCCTCATGCCCATACCACACTCTCCAGATTTCCAAATCAGGAGTAGTGAGAAGATCATGAAATCATCTCTCAATTGCTGTTTTCTTCTTTTAAAAATACATTTATATTGTGTAGTTGCTACAGTCTCCACTTAGCCTCCCAAAGGGAAGGTTTTGAACTAGTGGCTGGGTTTTGTGCCTCTGTTTTTGAACACTAGGTTATAAGACACACCTCAGAGATGTGTGTTTGCTTCCAGACCGTGAAAATAAAACAAAGAGCACAATAAAGCAAATCACATGATTTTTTTTCCAGTTTTCCAGTACATATAAAAGTCATATTTACACTATACTGTAGTCTATTAGGCATGCAATAACATGTCTTTAAAAACCTCAATATATATACCTTAATTTAAAAATACTGCTTAAAAAGTACTTGTGATCATCTGAGCCTTTGGTGAGTCATAATCATTTTGCTGGTGAAGGGTGTTGCCTTGTTGATGGCTGCTGGCTGATCAAGTGATGGTTGCTGAAAGTGAGAGTAGCTGTGGCAATTTCTTTCTTTCTCTCCCTCTCCCTCTCCCTCTCTCTCTCTCTCTCTCTCTCTTTTTTTTCTTTTTTTTTTTTTTTTTTTTTTGTCTTGCCCTGTCACCCAGGCTGGAGTGCAATGGCGCAATCTCAGCTTACTGCAACTTCTGCCTCCCAGGTTCAAGTCATTCTCCTGCCTCAGCCTCCAAGGTAGCTGGGACTACAGGCATATGCCATCATGTCCAGATAATTTTTGTTTGTTTGTTTGTTTGTTTCAGAAGAGATGGGGTTTCACCATGCTGGCCAGGCTGATCTCGAACTCCTGACCTCAAATGATCTGCCTGCCTTAGCCTCCCAAAGTGCTGGGATTACAGACATGAGCTACTGTGCCTGGCTGGCAGTTTCTTAAAATAAGGCAACAGTGGAGTTTGCGGCAACAATTGACTCTAACCTTTCATGAAAGACTTCTCTGTAGAATTCAATGCTGTTTGATAGCATTTTACCTACAGTAGATCTTCTTTCAAAGTTGGACTCAATCCTCTCAACCCCTGCCACTGCTTTGTCAACTAAGTTTGTGTAATATTCCAAGTCCTTTGTTATCATTCCAACAATGTTCAAAGCATCTTCATCAGGAGTAGATTCCATCTCAAGAAACCACTTTATTTGCTCATCCATAAGAAGCAATTCCTCATCCATTCAAGTTTTATCAGATTGCTGCAATTCAGTCACATCTTCAGGCTCCACTTCTAATTCTAGATCTCTTGCTAGTCCTACCATATCTGCAGTGACTTCTTCTGAAGTCCCGAACCCCACAGAGTCATCTATGAAGGTTGGAATCAACTTCTTCCAAACTTCCAATAATGTTGATATTTTGACCTTCTCCCATGAATCATGAACGTTCTTTATGGCATCTAGGATCCTTTCCAAAAGGTTTTCAATTAACTTTGTCCAGATCCATCAGAGGAATCACTATCTCTGTCAACTATAGCCTTATAAAATGTATTTTTAAAATAACAATACTTGATAAAATTACTTTTTTTTTTTTTTGAGTCAGTTTTGTTCTATTGACCAAGCTGGAGTGCAGTGGTGCTGTCATAGGTCACTGTAACCACAAACGCCTGGTCTCAAGTGACCCTCCTGCCTCAGCTTCCTGAATATCTGGGACTACAGGAGCATGCTGCCATGTGGGAGTTTTTTTTTTTTTTTTTGGCAGTGGGGAGTCTTGCCATGTTGCCCAAGCTGGTCTCGAACTCCTGGGCTCAAGCAATCCTCCTGCCATGGCCTTTCAAAGTGCTAGAATTATACAGGATTATAGGTGTGAGCCACCATGCCTAGTCTGGCTGAATTTTTTGATTGTAGAGATGAGGTCTTACGTTGCCCAGGTTGGTCTTGAACTCCTGGCCTCAAGCAGTGCTCCCACTTTGACCTCTCAAATTGCCAGGATTACGGGCATTAGCCACTGTGCCTGGGCCCCAAATTACTTCTTGATCTATTGGCTGCAGAATGGATGTTGTGTTAGGAGGCATGAAAACAACATTAATCTTACACATCTCCATTAGAGCTCTTGGGTAACTAGGTGCCTTGTCAATGAACAGCAATATTTTGAAAGAAATTTTTCTTTCTAAGCTGTAGGTCTCAACAGTAGGCTTAAAATATTCAGTTAACCATGCTGTAAACAGATGTGCTGTCATCTAGGCTTTGTTGTTCCATCTATTTATAGAGCACAGGCAGAGTAGATTTAGCTTTAAAGCTAAAGATACAGCTTTTAAGTTAATTCTCAAGGGTCCTAGGATTTTTGGAATGGTAAATGAGCATTGGCTTCAACTTCAAGTCACCAACTGCATTAGCCTCTTACAAGAGAGTCAGCCTGTCCTTCCAAACTTTTATACCAGTCATCGACTTCTCTTCCCTAGCTGTGAAAGTCATAGAAGGCATCTTCTTCCAGTATAAGGCTGTTTCATTCACATTGCATGTCTGTTGTTTCATATAGCCACCTCATCAATGATCTGATGAATAACTTGCTGCAGCTTTTAGATCAGTACTCGCTGCTTCACCTTGCACTATTATGATACGGAAACAGCTTCTTTTTTTAAAGCCTCATGAACCAACGTCTGCTAGGTTCAAACTTTTCTTCTGCATCTTCCACATTTCTCTCAGTCATCATAAAATTGAAAAAGCCTTACCCTGGATTATGCTTTGACTTAAGGGAATGTTGTGTATGGTTTGCTCTTCTAGGCAGACCACTAAAACTTTTTCCAAACCAGTAATATAGCTGTTTCTCCCTCTTATCATTCATGTGTTCACTGGAGTAACCCTTTTAATTTCCTTCAAGAACTTTTCCTTTGCATTCATGACTTGGCTGTTTGGCATGAGAGGCATAGCTTTCAACCTGTTGTGCCTTTCAACATTCCTTCTTCACTAAGCTTAATAACCTCTAGCCTTTGATTTCAAGTGAGAGATGTGGCCAGGTGCGGTGGCTCAAGCCTGTAATCCCAGCACTTTGGGAGGCCGAAGCAGGTGGATCACCTGAGGTCGGGCGTTCGAGACCAGCCTGGCCAACATAGTGAAACCCCATCTCTACTAAAAATACAAAAAATTATCCAGGCATGGTGTGGATGCCTGTAATCCCAACTACTCAGGAGGCTGAGGCAGGAGAATCGCTTGAACTTGGGAGGCGGAGGTTGCAGTGAGCCGAGATCACACCATTGCACTACAGCCAGAGTGACAGTGCAAGACTCCGTCTCTAAGTAAATAAAGTGAGAGATGTGTGACTCTTCCTTTCACTTGCACACTTATAGGCCATTGTAGGGTTATTAATTGGCCTAATTTCAATATTTTTGTGTCTCAGGGAACAAGGAGGCCCAAAGAGAGAGAGAGAGAGAGGGGAAATGGCTGGTTGGTAGCGTAGTCAGAACACACACATTTTTCAAGTTCACCATCTTAATATGGGTGAGTTTTGTGACATCCCAAAACAATTACAGTAATAACATATCAAAGAGCATTGATCACAAATCACCCTAACAGATACAATAACAATAAAAGTTTTGAAATATTATGAGAATTACCAAAATGTGATACAGAGACAGAAACTGAGCACATGTTGTTGGAAAAATGATGCCGACAGACTTGCTTAGGGTTGCCACAGACCTTCAATTGGTTAAAAACAAAAACAAAAACTCAAGATCTGCAAAGTGCAGTAAAGTGAAGCTATGCCCATATTTACAACTAGCTGAGCAGACCTGCCACTTAGTTTGGTTTTTTAGGTTCAAGATGATTTCCGACAACTTTACATGTGCTTAGCATCCTGTCAAAGCAAAGGAGAGAGAGGATATGACTGCTTTATCTTACCCAGAATGCAGCAATCAGAAAACCTATAAACAAGCCATTTTAATATCAGCATAGCATACATATAAGTTCTGTGTTTTAAGGGTTAGTGGTTCATTATTTGAATTACTCATTGCAGTGGGAACCAAAATATTTTCAGTGCTCATTACTTTGAAAGATTTCGTTTATACCTATTTCTCTGTATGACATCAAAACTACTGGTAAACAATGCAAGTGAAGTTCAGCAGCATCTACTTCACATTCAGAGGGCTATGTTCAGGTTCTAGTTATGCTTCTCTGGCTGTATAACTCTGGGAAAATTATCACACTTCTGTCAACCTTGGTGTGCAGCGGTGAAATGGGACCATAGTATTCGTGTTACAGATTGTGACACTTAGAACGCGATACTGTATGTAATTAGCATGGTGCTTGGCGCATGAGTGTGCTCTCAACAGTGTGGCTGTTATATCATCATTATCATTGTTATTTCTACATGTTAAGGTATTGTTTTATAAACATGTTTCGTATTATTGGCCACAAGTCTTTCCTTTAACGCTTACCAGCAGCTTTCTTTTTCTATGCAGGACTTTGATTTAAAGATGAAAAACGTATTTGGTGGTCTTTAAATAGGTATATATATATGTGTGTGTGTGTGTGTGTGTGTGTGTGTGTGTGTGTGTGTGTCTTCTCCCTCTACTGCCCTTTCCAACTTTTTCTTCCAGTTTTTTCTAAGAGATTAGCAGCCTTAAAGATAGAGGTGGCAATGGTTTGGCCTCGTCTGCCCTCACAATATGATCTTTACTTTGCTGCATCGGAGCTTCCTGGGTAGGTCCTGTAATCCCTAAATTAGTCTAGGAGACAGATGGATGAAAATAGTGTCTTTGCTGGATGAAGCCAAGTTGTGGCTTTTCCTTTGTTCCCAGCTCCAATTCAAACTAATGCATTAATAACTTAAATTCCCTTGTTTACCTCTCTTACCTTAACAACTATTAGAATCAACGGGAAGGACTTGTCACCATAGCAGAAAGATGTCATCTCAGGGCTTCTCCTGGCCTGCAGGACCTCGGCCCAGGCCTCACAGTAGTCAGTACTTGAAGAAGGGCAGAGGCCAGGGCTCCTGGGCGTTCCTCCTGTGAGCAGCTTCCTCCCCTGGCTGTGCCATCCCGGCAGAAGCTCACTGCTACTTCATCATAAGGCTGCCTTTTTCTGCAATTAAGTCATTTCAGTATTTTCTATCATGGTTTTCCTTCACCCTAGAGATGCTCAATGTTAGGACAAAACACAGGCATTCAAGCTGCTCATAGCATTTAGGGAGTTAGGGAATTTGGCTTTTAATTACCATGAAAATGTGATTATTTAGAGACTCAGCACCATTTCTACAGAGTCTGTAGAATTTTGCGGTAATAGGAGAGGGGCTTATAAATAAGTGCTAAAAAGGTGAGTTTCCAGGTCTCCAGGGAAGAGCAGATAAGATGAACTAGAACAACTTTAAGTATCTTTCATTAACTCTAATCAAGTTGTTAAGGCTCTTTTCTGATGCAACTTTACTGTCTGTAACATGGATCAACGTCTGCTGCCTTAGTTATTGCTTAGCAGGTATGTTGAATATAGAATGCTCTGATATGATCAACGTGTTTAACTGAATGACAGTGCTTATCCATCCAGACACATGATTCTCCTGCCTCAGCCTTCCGAGTAGCTGGGATTACAGGTGCACACCACTATACCCAGCTAATTTTTGTATTTTTAGTAGAGAGAGGGTTTCACCATGTTAGCCAGGCCAGTCTTGAACTCCTGATCTCAAATGATCTGCCTTCCTCAGCCTCCCCAAGTGCTGGGATCACAGATGTGAGCCACCACGCCCGGCCTCAGACATCCAGTCTTTAATCACACTCATTTTTCCAGGCAGCATGGATTCCTAACCTTTGTTTTGCAAACCATTCTATGGATTTAGTCTACATCACAGCAAGGATTTTTTATTTGGCCCACCATTGTATCCTGACAATAGAATACCTGGTGCTTAGTAGGTACATAATAAGTGCTATTGGTAAATGGATGGATGGATGAATGAATGAAATCTCATTGTCTCCTACAGTATTTGTTTTATGTATCTTCCCAATTTTGTCCATATGACCTTAAAGATCTGCACACATAGTAGAGACTCCACAAGCTTATTAGGGAACTAAAAGTCATGTTATGGGTCTTGGCACCAAAGCCTCACGATGGATTGGGAAACTAAGAATCATATAAAGTCTTAGGAAGAGGTCTTGAAGTTTCTATGTTCCATTGGTGGTCCTGGCTGAGATAAATATAGCAAATGAACAGGAATTTATTTCTCACCTGCTCTATCAAGTCCCCAAGACCTGGAAGTAATGTGTGAGATGGGGCGGACCCTGGGAAAGATATTATCTCTTATTCAGAGCCACATAAAAGCTCTTTCCCCATGCCAGGCACATCTTTGGTTAGAAGACATAACTTAGTCCAGTGCATTTCATAATGGTTCTCATGGTGTCCCTGATGACACAGCTCATTTAGCTAGCCAATGGGACATCTCCAAAAAGCATTATGGAAAGGAGGCAGTGTGCAATTGTGTACAGTAACTTAGGACCTGAAGTCACAATGCCCTCAGTTCAAATTCTACCCACCTGCGTATTAAGTGAATTTAGACAAATTAGGGGTGATCCTCAATTTCCTCTTCTACAAAATGGGAGCTATAACGCTACTTACTTCATAGGATTATTGGAAGAGCAAGTGGCCAAATGGACATAAAGTGCTTTGCAGAGAGTTGGGCACATAATAAGTTCTCAATAAATGTTAGCTAGAGTTATTGCCACCATTTTTATTCATTGAAGGAGTTTCATTGCAATCCTAAGCCAGTCCCTAGGGATGCCCTTCCATTCCAACTCTTTTCAGACTATACTGGGGCCCACATTGTCCTCTGCCCTTTCAGCCCACATGACTTTGGCCCAGACTTTTACTACCAGGACCCAAACACAGTGTCCAAGAATGGCACCAATTATACTGCATATTGCCGTATATTATTTTATCCAGCACTGCGAAGGCCAACCTGAACTGCCCAGAAATCTTTGTTATACAGTGGTTTGGGGTGCATGCACCCTCCATACACAGGCATTAAATAAATTAAATAATGGTGTGTGTGTGTGTGTGTGTGCGTGCTTGCATGCGTGCATGTGTGTGTCCAGCTAAGTTACGCTGCTTTCTTAAATCATTTAAGCACACTTAATCTAATGGAACATGGTAGGATTTCAGCAGCTTCTGAATAGAAGTTGGAGAGAAAAAAAAAATCCGAAACGTGGCACTAACTAAAACTCCCAAGCAGTTATTTAAGGCTGCTTAAGCACTTCTGTGGAAACTGGGCTCTGTTGAAGAAATAGCCACTCCTCTTACAGAATGAAACCTCACTTTTTTTTTTTGTCTTTTTTAAAAATTCTTCCTTATATTTTTAGATTTTGGGTGAGAATGGGACTCTAAATCTATTTTCAAGCTTTCTTTTCCTTTCTCTGCTCACTCAGAATTATTCTTTTTATCTTGGTTCTGCCCCTGGTGATATCTTGGGTAAGTTACTTGACCTCTCCTGGCTGCTTTTTTTCATCTGGATATTTGGACTGGATGATCTTTGTGGTGCCTTCCAGCTGTTAACATTTGTTTGATTTTATGATTCCCTCCCTTGTTATTACAGAAAGCACAAGTGTTGTGCCTTAAGCATAAGATAGGAAAGCATCCCTTGATCAAGTTAAAACATCTCTACTTTCTAAGTTCCAGGACTCTTAGTTTGAGCTTAGAGAGTTACTGTTGTTTCCAGGCAGTTTTTTGTGCGAAGGGTGGTTTGGGGTTTCTTTCTGTTTTTCTGTAGACCTTATTGGATATATGACTATTTGATCTTGGTAGATAATATTGTGTCTTGACACACACCAATGCTCTTACCTTTGGGGTGTTTTGGAAGCCTGCAGGCAGGGTCCTGAGGCTGCCTGAGTCACTGTTAATGAACCAAACTGCCTGAAATGCTCCAATGGTTGACTTTTGGCACTTGGCAGAAAAATCCTTTTCATGTTAGTTTCAAGGTTGTCAGATATCATTATCCCCAAGTATTAAAAATTTCAAAGAAAGGAGGCAGTGTGTTTGATTTATAGAATAGTTATCTAGCTTTAGCTCTGACTTGGCTTTGGAAATGGTTTTGCAAGCGCTCGAAAATTAAATCCATTTTTTATGGCACTACAAGGTATTATCTCACAGCAAATGATAATTAAACACCTGTGAAATCAATTAGCCCTTTAAGCAGGGAAAAAAGTTTTCCAATTATGTTTTCGCACCTCCAAAACTTTTCTAATTCCAAAACCAACACTTGTGGAGAGGGATATGGCCGACAGGCCATTGCTGGGTTACCTTTCCATAAAGATTATGCCTAAATTTTGCTTAGCCTTAATCCTGAGGAAGGCAGTTTGTGATACCAGCATCCTTCCAAAGAGGCTGCAGTCGCCTTTGGAGCTGACTCTTAGCAGCTATCTATCTGACACACAGTGGAGCTGTCAGCGACTCAACAAAGGAAGTTACTCACTTTGTGTTTTGATGCCAAGTTTTACTTGACAGTTTATTTAAAAGCCAAGATACCTTAATGGAAACCAAGCAACAAGATATTCCATGTGACAGAAATGCTATCCTCTTAAGGGCCCCATAGCCAAGAGTTCTGAGCCATCTATGTTACAAATTCATACTCTATAAACAGACTGATTGGTTAATAGCTGAAACCTAATACAATGGAAAACTGGGACTCATGGCCGGCCGTTCAGCCCCATGGTATCATGTGTGTTTAATCACTGGCGTTGGTAACAAATTAGTTATTCCAGATGCTTCTTTTGGAAAATGATCTATACTTCTGAAGCAATAGATGGATTTTGGGTATATGCCATAACAATTTGGGACTCAAAGAAGAGGCGAAAGAAGCATAACAATGCCAGGCCTTTGACATCTTCTGCGTTTTACCTCATATGTACAAAAACTGTTCCAAGAAAATTTTTGCCTCATCCTTCCTAATATTCATAAATGCTTTAGTTATTAATTTGTGCAGGGTTTCATTGTATCACTTTACATAAACATCTCTAAAGATGTTCTTTCTTTAAGAAATTTCTTCTACAGGCATTTTTAATGGGCTCTTGCTTTCATAGCAGGTGGCATTTAGAGAACTTGAAGAATCATACCATTAACTAGAGAGAGAAGGCTAGCGTTGTATAAAACAAAGATGAAAGAAAACTTCTCCATATCCTTTTAGAAACTTGTCATATGAATTATCCCTGCAAACATTGCCAGCAGTTCGGACACTTTATGACCTGGGCTTTATTAACCCACGAGGAATGGGGTGAGTGTTGAATAATCTGACATAGGTTCAATAAATATTTCCTAAAAGATTACTGTGGGCCAGGCATAGTACAGGGTCTGGGGTCACAGTGGTGAATAAGAAAAGGAAAGCTCCTTCTCTCATGAAGCATATATTACATTTGGGGAGAAAGAAGGTAAGCCAGTAAAACAAACACGTGTTAATTCTGACCTTGGTAAATGCCAGGACAGAGATGAAACAGGGCAACAGAAAGGGAGTGGAAGGAGCACAGGTTGGTCTGTGCTGGCCTCTCTGAGAAGGGGCTATTTGAATGCTTATAGGCAGCTTGAGAGAGATCCTGGAGAGGAATTCCAGGCAGAGGGCACAGCAAGTGCAAGTGCAGGAGATGGAAGTTAGCATTCTCTGCCGAGAAATTGAGAGCAGGACTTTGTAGCTGTAGATGGTGACTGAGGATGGGGCAGTCCGAGATGTGGGCAGAGGCCAGTTCTCATGGGACTCAGTCGGCCAGGGTGTAGGGCATGAATATTATTCTGCGTGCCAGGAGGAGCCCTTGGAGGGTGTTCAGACTGGGAGTGACATTTGAAAGGTGTCTTTGGCTGCTCTATAGACTATGGACTGTAGGAAGATACGATTGAACTCATTCTGTTTAAAACTAGTGAGAAGCAGAGTATGGTTTCTGTTGCTCTGTTCGTGCATGCTTGAGCTGAAGGAGGAAAGGGATTAAGGAGGTATAGGAAGAGGGGTGTGAGGAGACTCTGGTTGCCACTGAATTGCAAAATCCATGAATGAGCACTCCTGGAGGACTCCTGCTTCATGGCATCCCAGTGCTCAGAGTGCTACCTGACATGTAGGGCCTGCTCAATACTCCTTTGTCCAGTGAGTAAATGTCAGGGCATGAAGACATCCTTTGGGCCATCTGGTCCACCTCTCCTCAATCCAGTGCTTAAATTTTCTTTCTGTCCCACAGCCTCTTTCCAGAATGAGAGTGCCAGGGAGCTAGCTAGCTCTATCTGCTTCTCAAAGGAACTGTGGGAAGCATGGCCAGCTGGAGGAGGAGGAGGGAGAGGTGACTCAGCTCCACAGACCATCTTCCCCAGGGCACTGTTGTACTTCTGCCAAAGGAAATGGCAGAATCTAGACTTGTGGGCCTCTCCAATCCCTAAGGACCCAACCTTCATGCAAAGATAATCCTGTAAATCAGTAACATGTGGCATCAAATCTTCAACCGTAACCCAAATTTTATGTCCCATGGATACAGCCATGTATCTATACATTTATGCATTCACATACCCGGATGGGAATGATTAAACTTTGCATAGACAACTAGCTTCATGCAGCATTCATAGTAAGTTGGGTGTTCTAGAATTTTTTGAGAATGTGCTATGTCAGCCTACACAGAGTTCTGAGGTCTTGTTTGTGTATTCGGTACCAGCGGCTCAGGAGTGAGGTGGCAGCCCTGACTGTCAAAGTCACAAGGCAGAGGCTAGTGATGCAACAGTGGGAGAGGAAATGGGAAGGTGAGGTTGGTGGCACCAGCTGACATTCCGTAAACTGTCATTGGATTCTCAAGATATTTTATAATCACTTAAGTGCAGGGGCCAGACAAAAGGATTAAGCACTGACAAGAATGCAGGACACAGGACAGGCTCTGCACAGTGCCTGCCCTGGGGGTGAGAATAGTAGGAATGCGAAATATCCCTCTAATCCAAGACCTGATCCAGGCTGGTCTTGCTGGAAAGGATATGTTGGATCAAGAAGGGAAGTGGTCAGAACATTGGTTCGAGCTCAATTTTCTGTGCAGGGGGAGGGAGTCATTGCTCTTTGGACTGGTGCAGGGTTTGTCATTGCAGAAGCCATGAGGATATTCTACAATTTTTTTTTCTTCAGTTCAGACATGGAGGAAGGCCAGGAGAAGGTTCAGTTTGAACAGCACTGTGCATGCATTTAACTTTGATTTACAAATAACGCTATTTATCAGGGCTGGTGAAACACAAATTTTCCACCCTCCTCACCGTGCAGGGAGAAGATGACATTTTTAACAAGCTGCCAGACCTGTAGAAATAAAAACAGAGAAGGGATTTTAAAATCTACAATAGGAAGACTAAATAAATAACACGATTTTTCATTCCCCAAGTAAATTGGGCTTGGTGTAAGCATAGGAGTGAACTCATCCTTGGAAGAACCCAGCATAATCAAGAGTTGGGCATGTGTTTGTTAAAGTGGAGATTGTTGTAATGAAGGGCTTGCATCTTATCTTTGTTATCTTGTTGCTTCCACAGCCCCTGTACACTTTAATGCAAATTGGTAGACACTGAGCACCTTACATTAATTTAACAACTCTTTTTCTGAGTGGTTACAGTAGGCCAGGCCTTAAGGTAGTTGTTGGGTCAACAGAAAGTAGGACCAAGGTCCTGTGTCCCGGAATCCAGGGGAAGGAAGATGAGAAAAATGCGCAACTTAATACAGAGTGAGCAATAGAGAGTTAGCACAGGGTGCCCAAACTTCAGGGATCAGGGAAGGCTTCCTCTAGGCAACAGGAGTAGAAGTTAAGAAAAAGAAGGAAAGAGAGGAATGTAGGGAAGAAGTGCTCCCTCCACAGCCAGCCTCCTGGGACTCAGATTGTCCTAGGTGGGGAGCTGACACCCTTAGAACAGACACACTGCACTGTCTACCCCTATCCCGGTCTTCTCAGGCTGCAGTCCATACTTCCTGGCCCCATTCCACTTAACCAGTCCCATTGGCTTAGAGCCTCGTGAAAGGTAGTTAATGGTAAGATAATGACCTCAGGCTTCCCCATCACCACTGGGCCTGTGCGTGCCCCTTCTGGACCCATTTATCCATCTGAGGTCACTGTTGCTGTTGGCTCTTTTATTGTTAATCCCCTCTTTCCCCCCTGCACCCCCTCCCTGCCACTTTACTCAGGTAACCCTTTATTTAGCATTTTCAAAAACATTTTGTTTCTAACCAGGGAATTTAGGCCCATGTGTCTTGGAATTGCATTTCTCTTGAGAAGAATTTTGGAAGTGGGTATTGCTGAGTATAAAAGCTGGTGCTGGGCAGGCACAGTGGCTCACGCCTATAATCCCAGCACTTTGGGAGGCCAAGGCAGGTGTATCACTTGAGGCCAGGAGTTCAAGACCAGCCTGACCAACATGGTGAAACCCCATCTCTACTAAAAATACAAAAATTAACTGAGCATGGTGGCACACACCTGTAGTCCCACCTACTTGCGAGTCTGAGGCACAAGAATCGCTTGAACCCAGGAGGCGGAGGTTGCAGTAAGCTGAGATCATGCCACTGTACTCCAGCCCGAGCAACAGAGCAAGACTCTGCTCAAAGGGAGAAAAAAAAGAAAAAACTGGTGCTGCAAAACCTCGCCTCTTTCAGAAAGTACCTGAGATTAATATCACAGGCACGATGTATTAAATGTCTCTTATTTTCACCTTTGCTGGCACCTCGTTTCTCTTTCCTCCTGGGTAGGTTGAGAGATGACAGCTGGTCGTGGATCCTGTCCTCCTTGCACAAACTGAACAAAACCTTTGACACTTCATCATCTGTAAACTGGGGCCAATAGCACCTATACTCCACGATGGTTGTAAAAATAAGGCACAATAAAGAATACAGATTGGGCTGGGTGCGGTGGCTCACGCCTGTAATCCCAGCACTTTGGGAGGCCGAGGCGGGTGGATCACGAGGTCAGGAGATCGAGACCATCCTGGCTAACACGGTGAAACCCCTTCTCTACTAAAAATACAAAAAAATTAACCGGGCGTGGTGGCGGGCGCCTGCAGTCTCAGCTACTCAGGAGGCTGAGGCAGGAGAATGGCATTAACCCTGGAGGTGGAGCTTGCAGTGAGCCAAGAACGCGCCACTGCACTCCAGCCTGGGGGACAGCGCGAGACTACGTCTCAAAAAAAAAAAAAAGAATGCAGATTGGGCAGCTCAGTGCCCCACCCACAGGAAATACTTAAAAAGTGGGGGTACTGTTGTTATTATAATTTATATCTGGCCAGGCATGGTGGCTCACGCCTGTCGTCTCAATACTTTGGGGACTGGGAAGGATGTGGGAGGATCACTTGAGGCCAGGGGTTCAAGACCAGCCTGGGCAACATAGCAAGACTCTGTCTCTACAAAAAATTAAAATGTAAAAAAAGTTTTAAAAATGTTGTTACTAATAGCTATCTTTTTTTTTTTTTTAAACTTACCTTTATATATTATCCGCTGAGCTGTTATTTAATGAGCAGGAATTGAGATGGTCTTCTTTTACCCCTCTTGAAGTATGAGGTACACCTGGTACATGTTGTGTTCATTAATAGACACAGGTAGCGATTACCACTTGGGCTAAGTTTAAGGTTCTGAACTGTCAGTAGACATTTAGCCTAAGGATGAGGGGTGGAGTTTAGAGTTGGTAAGAGATTATAACCCAGTGTGTTCAGACAAGATGTTTGAGTCCAAGGACTCTTCGGACTCCCTCTTCCTGTGAAAGGCAGGTGTATCTTTCCACACGTCCCCAGTGGTTATGAGGCTGTCATGAGATCCTGGGTAAGAGAGCGAATGCCTCCCGTAGGGATTTCACGCCTCAGCCTCAGCCCACAAAATGTTACCTGCCTACCTTCCCTATGTTGAAATGGATTTTAAGTGGACATGAAAAGGAGACTGTCTTCTGTGGAAAGCCAAGAAGTGTGAACGGGTGAATATAAATTCCTGGCCCTGGTTTTAGCCGTGTGTTGCTCTCTGCAGTCGACAGCTTGGGATCAGCAGCCTCAGACTGAGAAGTGTCACAAGGAAATACATTCTTAATCCTTGGCATGACTGGGGAGGAGGGGAGCGGTGTGGCAGTTCTAACAGCAGGCAATGCTCAAAGCAAAAAACTGTCTTGAGTAAGGAATTGCACCACCTCCAAATAGCGAGTTCCTTCCTGCTGGGGGACGCCGAGCATCCCTGAAGCTGCAGCCCACCTGGTCAGCCAGGCCCAGAGCCCAGCACTGCACGTTTGCATAGCTCGTTTGTACTTGCCTGACACTGGCATATATAGCAGCTCATTTATGTGCACAAAGACTCTGTGTGAGTAGGTGTCATGGAGAAACTATGGCTCCTTAAGTCCAGAGAATTCTCAAATACCCCAGGGACCTATACTTTTCCATATTCCATGTTTTCAAGTGACCTAATTGAGATGGAACAGTGGCCAGTTGGACCCATTTTCCAGCTAAAAGATTAGCTCCCACTTATATATGTTTCTCAGTTCAGATCTTTGTCTTGGGCCAATCTCATACTATTGCATGCTGTAAACTTCAGAGTTTTCTCAAAAATAGCTGAAATTTGAGGCCAGGTATGGTGGCTCACTCCTGTAATCCCACCACTTTGAGAGACTGAGGCAGGAGGATTGCTTGAGCCCAGGAGGTCAAGACCAGCCTGGGCAACAAAGTGAGACCCCATCTGTACAAAAAGTTTAATAATTAGCTTGACATGGTGGCACATGCCTGTAGTTCCAGCTACTCAGGAGGCTGAGACAGGAGGATTCCCTGAGCCCAGGAGGTCGGGGCTGCAGTGAACTGTGATCTCACCACTGCACTGCAGTCTGGGTGACAGAACAAGATCTTATCTCAAAATAATAATAGTAGTAATTGAAATTTTAAACTGTTAAACCTGTAAAGGCCAGGGAAGGGTCTAAGACAACATGGTTAGTAAATAAATGACAGAGTACCTTCTTAAACTGAACTCCTGGTAGTGATCTGGGGTGAAGTTTTGAGTGGGAGAGAAACAGCCCTTTTAAATTGGCAACAAATAGAATAGCCCATGCTTGAAACTAGGTGAACTGCTTAGGACCTGGCTTCATAAGAAATGTCAGTTTTAGACACTGCATGTTGTATGGGCTGACTGAGAAGGCAATACGATGTGATGAAAAGAAAATGGGATTTAGAATCAGAAATCCAGGAGTTGGAACATAGGCTGCGTTGGAAGGGTTTTCGAGGTCTCTGAACTTAACTGCTTCTCTGTGAAGTTGGGTTATATAAAGTCCTGAGCACACCTTTGGTAACATGTCATTCTTCTGCTTAAGCCCTTCAGTGACACCCTGATCACCTGCAAGGGATCATTTCTGAGCTCTAGGAGATGTCAAACAAAGGCTTCCTAGTGGGAACCCACCAGTAACAGCAGCCCGCACCCCCATGCCTTCCTCTCCCCAAACTGAGTAGTTTCTCTTACCTTGATGCCTTTGTTCCTGCTATGCTGTCTCTACCCCCAGAAATTCCCATCGCCTCCTCTTACCGCTGTGCCTGGTTGCTTCTTGTTCATCCTTTAAGATTTAGCTCAGGGTCTCACTTCCTCCAGGAAGCCTCCCTGCCTACATGCCGCCATTACCACACGTCTCTCTATACCCCCCACCTCTACCTCATGTCCAATCCTAGCACTCCTCTCACTGACTAACCATCATCTGATAACACATGTTGTTTTACACAGGGTAGACATTCAGCTAATGCTTGGTGAATGAATGAAAAAGGCACCTCCGGAGGTGCTCAAAGGATGTTAATTTTATTTCTCTCATCCCCATGCACTTTAGAGAACTACAACAGTCATAAATTATTTTTATTTTCTTTCTTTCTTTTTTTCTTAAGGGATATGATTCAAACTTGGGTATAAGCAAAGATTAATTACTTATGAGGATGCGGACTGGAGGGAATAGATCAGCTGTAGATGTTAAGTTACTTTATGAATAAATACTTGAGACAAACTGTGAAAACATCATGGGGAGACTAGAATTGTGTGAGTACAGAGATGAGAGGCTGGATCACTTGTTTCTTTCCTATCGTCTTTGGTTAGCAAAAAGCAGGTTCACTTGGCAAATACGCGTGCTACAGAGAGATTGTGGGAGCCACAGGAGGACCTGTGAGCACAGTGCACCAGCAACATCCTTGTCTGCGTAGCTTTTGATAATAAGACAAAAGCCTTCAATTAGAAGCTGCTGTTCTATTGTGATTCACAGCTTCTATTTCCGTTTTACTTTAAAGGGTCTGTTCCACATTTGTCTCTTGGCTCTGTCTTTGGGAATCTGGTGTAGTTTTCATTCTTTTTCATTGTTACTAGGGTTTTAAAAAATGTTTATATCCCTCTTATTCTGATATAATTTATCATAATAACTTGGAATTGCATAGTGCTTTGCCGTTTATATTCATTGTACATGATTTCATTTGATCTTCACAACTTTGAGGTTTGGAGAAGTTGAATGATTTGCTGGGGTTACACAGGAAGTGGTAGATCAAGAACCCAAATTCTTCCTCAGCCCAGATTTTCCAACTTGAAGCTGGCTATGTTTTCCATTATGTTCTGTTATCTTCCTTCAGTCCTAATGAGAACAGCTGCCTTTTATAGTTTGCTTATAATTTGCTCGTGCTTTGGTTAAAATGTATCACTTAATCCTCACAGTGTAAGTATTATTCCCATTTTGCCAACCAAGAAACTAGGATTAAACAAGTTAAATAACTTTCTCAAGGTTACTCAGTTTATAAATCGAAAAGCTGGAATTCGAACCCAGGTTTGGCTGTGTCTAAAGCTGCCCAACCACTAAGCTTTTAATTACTAAGCTCTTAACTATGGTGCCAGTGGTTCTCAAAATTCAGGGTGCATCGTAATTATCTGGAGGGCTTGTTAAAACACAGAATTCTGGGCTCTTCCCCTGGAGTTTCTGATTCAGCAGGTTTGGGTGAGGCTGAGAATTTGCATTTCTACCAAGTTCCCAGATGATGCAGATGTTGCCACTGGTTGGGAGAACACACTTTGAGAACCCCTGCTCTATGCCACACTCCCCCATCTTTCCCGGTTGCACAGAATGGCTGCCAGCAAAAATGTGTTTCCTACAGAGGGGCAGGACTTTGATTGTGCATTACTGCATAGTCCATTTTAAATGGGGTGCATCCCATACATTGTTCAATACAACTTAAAGTGTAAAATTATTATGGCCATAGAGTGGTACTGGTTTCTAGGTTAAATTCAAAGTCATGTAATTTTTATTGCACTTTTCTTTATAGTCATTTGTGAAAACTCTTCTACCTTCTGTCCTTCTTTAGCTGCACAGTGGGGAACTTAATGCCCATCCAAAAAGGGTAACAAAACCATTTATTAGAGCGGCGAATTATCTGGAGTTAGTTGGCTCCCTCACCCACTTACCTTCTTGCTTAGGATATCATATGTTTCTTTTAAGTAGTGTGTGATTACGTGATTCACATTTCTTTTTTTTTGTTTTTGTTTTTGTTTTGTTTTTGTTTTTGTTTTTGTTTTGAGACGGAGTCTCGCTCTGTCGCCCAGGCTGGAGTGCAGTGGCGCGATCTCGGCTCACTGCAAGCTCCGCCTCCCGGGTTCACGCCATTCTCCTGCCTCAGCCTCCCGAGTAGCTGGGACTACAGGCGGCCGCCACCTCGCCCGGCTAGTTTTTTGTATTTTTTAGTAGAGATGGGGTTTCATCGTGTTAGCCAAGATGGTCTCGATCTCCTGACCTCGTGATCCGCCCGTCTCGGCCTCCCAAAGTGGTGGGATTACAGGCTTGAGCCACTGCGCCCGGCCGTAATTCACATTTCTAAACATCAGAAATGAGGGAAAATTAGTCCATCTTAAAACATTATATCCCCCCATTTGACCTTCAAGTCTCCCTGTCTTTCCCCCTCCCCCAACCAATGACAACCTCTAAGTGTTCTTTATCCCTGTAACTATGTGATTTCATGAATGTCATATAGAAGGGATTCTATAGTATGTACGCTTTTCAGGGTGACATTTTCATGCAGCATAATTTCCTTGAAGTTGTCGTGTGTATCAATAGTCTGTCCCACTTCATTGCTGAGAAGTATTGTAGGCTATGGATGTGCCACAATTTGTTGAATCATTCACACATTGAAGGACATTTGGGTAGTTTCCAGGTTTGAGGTTATTACAGACAAAACTGCTGTGAACATTTGTGGACAAGTTTCTGCGTGAAAATAAGTTTCCATTTCTCTGGGATACATGCCCAAGAGTGCAATTACCGGGTCATATGGTAAGTCCATTTTTAGTTTGAAAAGGAACTGCCAAACTATTTTCTGAAGTGGCTGCACCATTTTACCTTCCTGCTAGAAGTGTATGAAGGGTTCTAGTCTCTTTACATCCTCATCAGCACTTGTTCTCATCTGTCCTTTTGCTTGTAGCCATCCTAGTGGGTGTAAAGTGGTATCTCATTGTAGTTTTGATTTGCTTTTCCCTAATGACTATTGACGTTGAATATCTTTTCATGTGTTTATCGGCACTTTATGTGTCTTCTTTGGAAAAAAGTTTATTCAAATCCTTAGCCTCTTTTAAAATTGTATTATTTGTCTTTTTATTGTTGAGTCAGAAGAGTTCTTTATGTATTCTAGATGAAAGTCCCTTATCATATATATGATTGGCAAATACGTTCCCCCCCCCCCTTTTTTTTTTTTGAGATAGAGTTTCACTCTTGTTGCCCTGGCTGGAGTGCAATGGCACTATCTCGGCTCACTGCAGCCTCCACCTCCCAAATTCAAGTAATTCTTCTTTCTCAGCCTCCCAAGTAGCTGGGATTACAGGCATGTGCCACCATGCCCGGCTAATTTTGTATTTTCAGTAGAGACATGGTTTCACCATGTTGGCCAGGCTGGTTTCAATCTCCTAACCTCAGGTGATCTGCCTGCCTCGGCCTCCCAAAGTGCTAGGATTACACATGTGAACCACTGTGCCCGGCCCATTCTCTCTTTCTGTAGGCTCTTTTTCACTTTCTTGATGGGACCTGGGGGGACTGAAAGCCCAGCCTCCCTGACTGCACTGCCCCAGAGTAAAGCTCCTGTAAGGCGGAGCTAGTAGGGGTTGGTCATGGAACAGGTCAGGGACCAGTTGCCACAGACTCTCATGGTTCTTGCCAAGATTTGGTAGATTTTCTTGGATGACTGTTTCTCTATTTGTCGTTATCCCCTTAGGACAATTCTCAGAGACTTAAAATGTTTTTATGATTGTTACTAAATTGTTGTTTTGCTGGGGAGAGTGTCCACAGAGTTCTTTGTGTTTCTTCTGGAAGGTGGGCCTTCTATAATCTCCTCTTGTCATGCAAATACTCCCAAGAGATGTTTATATCTTCAATTCTCATCTCATCAGCATTTTCTCATTGTCAGGTGCTTCTTTGGTAGCTCCGGCAACTAGAGAAGACCTTCTCTGGACTCCATCTGTTCACATGGGATAGTGTCTGAAACATAATATTTCTTGAAAGAATGAATGAATAAATGAGTGGATTTAAGCATCTACTAGGAGGTTGATGTGCAGTGTGAAAGAGCATCACAATGGACTGAGTGGGAGAGGACCAAGCATGCGGTCAAACTAGAATTGTTGTCTGCCCACTTGTGGGGCATCATTCTTCCTTCAGGTAGAACATGTTAGTTATTCATAGACTCACTGTCCAGAGAGCAGAAGAGAGAGGCTGGTTCACGGGCTGAGCATGCTTAGAAATCTGAATGAAAATCATTGTTCTAAGGTAGGAGTGTATGTGTTCTGTATGAGCCTCTATGTGAATATACACATATGTTAGACATGCACAGCATACATATGAACAGATATGTATATGTATACATATACATACATATATGGGTATGGAATTGTGTACATATACATATACATATAATGGGTATGGAAACCCAAGCAGTGGGATATTCTTAAAGGACATTCCTCTTTCTTCTGTAAAAATGATAAGATAAAGAATAATCGAATACTAAAACTGAATCTATGGTCATCTAGCCCAATTATTTCATTTTGCAGATGAGGAAGCAGATAGAAAACTCATGGGTTTTATTAAGTTTCACAGCTACCTAGTGGTTTCCTAATTCCTGCAAGGGTATTCTTCCCACAGCTCAAATTACCTGTTACGTGAAGGAATACAAGCTTCGATCATGTCAACCTTACTTGCTATATCAGCAAATAGTCCTTCTATATAACCATTTAAGCAACCTACTATAACTGTCATTTTAATTTTTCCTATAAGTTTTCTGCCCTTCCTCTTCCTCCACACATTCCCTAAAGTAAATTCTGCAACTAGCAACTTTGAAACTTGTTACAATGCAGAACATTAATAGGATTTTACATTTTTCGTAGGCTAATGATGAGGATGTAGGACCTTCTGTGCTAGTCCCTCAGGGGTTTCTATTCTGGGCACTTATTAAATCTTGCTGTAGTCTGAAGTATATTCGACCTTTCTGAATTAAAAAAAAAATCAGCTTAAACTTTATTCATATATTTTTGTGAGAGTGTGTGTGTGTGTGTACACATTTCTCTCTTCTCCATCTATTAGGCAGAGATTCAGACATTATCAACATTTGAACTTGAATATATTTGTCAACCATTTTCCTGTGTTTGATGAGGAAGAAGAAATCACTACCATCTAATTTATTATTATTTTTATATTTAACTAAATTCAGGCCTTCCTAAAAATCTTTTTTACTTTGAAGTCTATTTTGCAATTTAATTAATGCAGCAAAGGTTTTAGAAAATTTTTACTCTCAATGGAGATAATCTTAATCCATTCACGGTGACCTTTTCTTGTGCAAATTAGTTGTACACGCTTGTTTAAGCAAATGGTCCTTTGCATGATGTCTCTTCTTAATGACGGGTTTATAATTGAAAATTGGCTTACTCCCGTATGCCTAGTTTGTATGAGAATGTAAAAATAGATGTGGACTTTAAAAATATAAATGTATATACCAATATTCCAAAAAGAAGAGGGAAGAATTCAGTGCCTTTAGGCTATGATTAAATTAGACTATTAGAGTCAGAAAATGGTGGTGACATATGCTACTGTCAAAGTCACACCTGTCTGCTCAGCATTGGAAGCTCTTGAAAAATGAGAGTGATTTCATCTTGGCTGTAAGAATCGGGGCCTTTACAGGACACGAGCCATCTCTACCTTCCCAAGTTTTCTTAAACTCATAATGTACTTGAAACTGCCTATGTTGGAATGTGTTTGTGGTAATCATTTTAAAAGTGACAGTCCTAAACAACATGAAATGCTTTTTATCTTTCTTAAACTTCCCTGGTGTAAAGAGTCAGGTAACACTCATATTTTGTATTTTTTTTTCAAAATACAAAAACAATGTAATGTCATTAAATGGTATTTGAGTAACATAACTCATCTCTTCTGTAGACCAGTTTCCAGTACCCCGTACTATTTCAGGCTTTTTCTTTTCTTTTCTTTTCTTTTCTCGTTATTCTTTTTTTCCCTTTCTTAGGCTAGCATCCCTCTCTCTCACCTCCTCTTTCTCCTGTAAGTTATGTCGGCCATTCTTAAACAGGAACATTTTTCCTGGGTAACGGATTGTTCTTGGTTAAGTGTAGAAACTCCGTCTTGAAGGAGAAGACAAATATTGTTTTGTGCTTGTGACTGAGGTTTTCTGAATAGTTTTTGATAGCATGATTTTGAAGGGGTAGGGAACAAGAACAGTCTTAGTTTTGCTGAATGCCATATTGTTAAAGGAGAAGGAGAAGCACCAGTAATTTTTTTCTTCTTCTTTTTAAGCCTATGGGGCAACATATTTTATCAAGACCCAAAAATCTGATTTTGGAAGCAAAGACTGGGCAAACCAAATTGTTGCCAGAATGATCAGGCTCGTCTTTATATATACTGCTTGCAAAAGGGATCCTAATTGCTTTGTCCAACATGGTGATTCATGTTTGTTCTTCACGCAGCAACCCAACCTCCTTCCTCAAAATGGAAAAACGAGAGCTGCCTGCTGGTGACTTTCCCAAGTTGCTTTGCGTAAATTCACGCACATGGACGCCCACCTATGGTCAACATCCCCACATTTGCAATAGGTCTTCATTTGCTGATTACTCCTCTTCTCTTTCTAGGTATGATTATCGGGAAATGCTGCACAATGCCACTTTCTGTCTGGTTCCTCGTGGTCGCAGGCTTGGGTCCTTCAGATTCCTGGAGGCTTTGCAGGTAAGAGGCCCTGGAGCCTTCCCAGAATAGGGCTGAGGACCGAAGCCAGACTAAGCGGGTTTAACATTATCACCTCTCCTGCGATAGCTAAAGAGAAGGTGTGGTTTCCCTTGAGGATCTGAAAATATTTTCAAGAAAATCTAAAACATTTTTGAAAAGTAGGGGGTGGAGGGAGGATTTACTCAGTAATTTTAGATGTAAGAAATTAAATGGTGGATTCTTCTGGGTCATGTTTAGAAACAGAAGGCAAATCTGATTACCAACTTGGACAATCTCTGTCACCTCCTCTTTCTCCTGTAAGTTATGTCAACCATTCTTAAACAGGAATATTTTTCCTGGGTAACTGAATGTTCCAGCCTAGCTGGACTCTAAAAAGCAGCCCTACTCTTTCCCTTTATTCCCGAAAAGCAAAATTGTCTTTTATGCCTGCATCTTAATTGTCTCTCAGTTCCTTTAAATTTTGAGAATGATCCCTAGCATGGTGTTACTACTCAGATGGCCAGCTCTTCCAAGGCTCTGCAGTTCAGAGGTCCTGGCTCCACCCCTGGAGCCTTTGTGGTAGGAATTTCTCAGCTTATCAACCTCACTCTGCAGAAATGTCCTCTTGAGACAGTCGTCCACATTTCCCACCTGGAAGTTGCAACCAGCCTTCTTTGATTGCAAGAGAAAGCATGCCCTCAACCTCTCTCATCCTCCATTCCTTGACCCTTTGCTGCTGTGTTCTTTCCTCCTCTATTCCCTGCACCATGCCTAAAGCTGTGCTTTTGCTACAGTGCTTCATAACTTCTTATCTCTGCCATCTTAACTGCAAATCATTCTGTCATGCCCTCCAACAGAAGAGCTTCCTTCTCTGGAATGTCTTTTCCAAGTTGCTCTCCGTGTGTGTTCTGCATAGCATGCCATCACTCATGTTCTTGTAGCCTCCTGGGATGTTGCATAAAGAAAAATTGTTCTCTGATTTGGATTATGAGTTATTTGGAATCAGTATTTTGTCATTAACCTAGTGTTTCTTGGCTGTTTATTTCCCGGCACAGACTGTAAATTGGTATGACTGTGGTTTAGATCACTCCACACTGAAGGGAACAAAGTTCTGGTTTAGGTGTTTGCAGAACAAGGGAAATGTGAACACTCTATACTGTTAAGTCCATGAACTGCTACATAGGAATGCTGAGCTCCATTCTGCTCTTTGTTGCTCATGACATTCGGGTAAATCACTTTGCACGTGGACTTGTGGGAGTTACATTGACAAGACTGTTTATATTCAAGGTTGGTTCTATACTGAGATTTTGTTGGTGTGAGCTTTTGTTACGTCCGTAAAAACTTCTCAGGCAAGGCCAGTCATCTCTATGGAAGTAAGGTCAGCCAGATCATGCACTAGAATAGAAATGGGGTTTTAGCATTCTAGGGCAAGACTTGCAAATATTAACATCTAGTCTGGATATGTACAACCTTCGTGTGACTTGATAACTCATAAAAGCTTCCTTTCCTCCTGGCCTAGGCAGTCCAGGATTCACGCAATATCAAAAATGCCAGTCATTGAATTTGTACTGATTTCACCTCTGATTGAAACAGTTTCTGCTGTTGTTTTCCTCACATTCACGAAGTCCCCTTTTTTGCTCAGGCTGCCTGCGTCCCTGTGATGCTCAGCAATGGATGGGAGTTGCCATTCTCTGAAGTGATTAATTGGAACCAAGCTGCCGTCATAGGCGATGAGAGATTGTTATTACAGGTAAGGAAGGGGCTGTGGCCTTCAACACATCAGCAGATTATTGCTGCCCCCGTCCAAACTTTCAAAGAAGATGAATCCAAAAGGTCAGCTCAATAAAAGAAATTTTATCAGGAGAAAATTACCTGTGTCATGGTGAATATGAAGTCATTTAATATGACATTGTTCACTTTCCAGCAAAATCTGCCCAGGTCCCCAGAATATATTCCGAAAAGAAGTTGCAGGTAAAGAATGGGAGCTTTGATTTTCAAGAAGAAGTGGACCTCCACCCCTTTCAATAGCCAGAATTTTTAGAAACATTACCAGAGAGTTTGTATTCTACCCTACTGTTTCATATTCTTTTCCGCTGTTTCTGCACTTGCCTTCAGATTAATTTTCAGAAAGAGAGAGGTCTCTAGGGCTTGTTCTTGTAATTAGTGTTATCATTCCTCAAATGATCCAGTCTGGGTGTCTGAGCGAGTGTTATCTTCAGGATGTATATTTAAATGAGCAGCCCCTAATAAAAGTTTGAACTGCTCAAGAGCTGCCTAGGGAGGAGGATACAATACTCACAGAGAAATCTGAGGGCAGGAGCAATCATGTATTTTTTTTAATTACTAAGGATTTTATTGCACCATACACTTTATCTTTGAATTACTATAAATATTTGTAGATTTTTTTTTTTATGTTTTTGCCCTTTTATTTTTTGAATATCCATTAAATTGAGTTTCTAAGTCTGTTTTTTTGTTTCGTTTTGTTTTTGTTTGTTTTTTTGGTCTTTTGTTGTTGTTGTTGTTGTTGTTGTTGTTGTTGAGATGGAGTTTTATTCTGTCGCCCAGGCTGGAAGTGCAGTGGTGCGATCTCAGCTCACTGCAACCTCCACCTCCCAGGTTCAAGAGATTCTCCTGCCTCAGCCCCCCGAGTAGCTGGGAATACAGGAGCTCACCACCATGCCTGGCTAATTTTTGTATTTTTAGTAGAGACGGGGTTTCACCATGTTGGCCAGGCTGGTCTTGAACTCCTTACCTTAGGTGATCCACCCGTCTCAGCCTCCCAAAGTGCTGTCATTATAAGCGTGAGCCACCGTGCCCGCCCTCTAAGTCTGTTGTTGATTCTCCTTCTGTGCTGCTGCCCAGTCTGCTAGCTGACTGGTGAAGTAATGCAGCACTTTCCCTAAAATAACAGATGAACTAACTATAACTGAGAGACCTATGGGTTAAGCAAATGAAAGTGACCACAGCTCCTGAAACATTACTTCTGTCTGGTACTCAGTTTGTGATCTCCATGGTACCTAGGATCTCAGAAACAAGGGTAGGAATATGGCAGAATCTGTTTTTTGGGGGGATAAGTTATTCTGCCCTGAATACAACTTCATTTTTTAGGTGTTCATTGAGAAAGGGGTCTGGACTTTTTGTGAAAGGGCCACTTTTATGCCAATGATTTCCCACTGTGATTCCTTAAGGAAAGGAAGTCCTTGCAGAAACACCAAGGAAGAGTTTTTCCCATACAGAGATAGTGTATGCCAAAATCATTTATTCATGAAAAGCCAAACAAGCGTGATGCATGTCATGCTTGTCCATGATGTCTTTTTTCTTCCTTTTTTAAATGTGATTTTAAAAGTAATACTTGATCATTAAAAGAAATTTGAGAAATAAAGGGAATAAAAAGCACCACCCATAATTTTCCTTTTATATACCAATGCTCCCATGAATTTAATGTGAATAAGTTGAAAATTTGTCTTTGGTATGGAGCGCATTTTAGTATACTTAATTGTGGTTGTTGGTTTCTTTTCTTTTTTTCTTTTTTCTTTCCTTTTCTTTTTTTGTTTTGAGACAGAATCTCTCTGTCACTCAGGCTGGAGTGCAATGGCGCGGTCTGAGCTCACTGCAACCTCTGCCTCCCAGGTTTAAGCGATTCTTCTGCCTCAGCCTCCCGAGTAGCTGAGATTACAAGTGCCTGCCACCACACTCAGCTAATTTTTGTATTTTTAGTAGAAATGGGGTTTCACCATGTTGGCCAAGGTGGTCTTGAACTCCTGACCTGATGATCCACCTGCCTCAGCCTCCCGAAGTGCTGGGATTACAGGGGTGAGCCACTGTGCCTAGCTGCTTCTCCAGTTTCTACCATTTCACCAAAGTTGATGGGCATTTCATCTTCTGAAGCAACTTTTTGGCTTGACTCTGAAGATTTTGATTTTTATCACTCCCACCCACCCAGACTTGCTGGTGTTTTTTCCCTCTCATATGCAGTCTGTCTTTGCACAGCTGCCTCCATATTGAACAGCAACTGTGTACTATCATTAACAATGGTTTTAAAGAGTTGGCACCCAGCCCAAATGTCTGCTCTGGGAAATGTTTTTTTGTTATGTTACAATTTTTCATTTCCTGTTTTAGAATAGCTCGGATGTTTTTATTTGCCTATATTCTTGTCATCATGTCACCAAGAGAGCTTAATGTGACTTTCTTATATCTATTCTGGTGCATCCCATTTGTTTTGCTACCATACATGACCTTTTATTAAGACTTCATTGAGCTCGGTGATTTCCAAAACAATCCAGCCAAATTAGAATTAATTGATCACTTTCCCATACCTGTCTCTCAGGACAAGCAGATTAATAACCAATAGCCAAATGCCATTAAAACTTGGAACTCTGTCTTTTCAATCAGTTAGAGTTGTCTTCCAGAGCACTTTGCATAGTGCTGTCAGACACTTGTATCGTATCACAAACCGGTAGAATACATTGCACTTGATATAGTAAGATGAAGATGCATCTTATTTAAGAGAGGAGGACAGCATTGGTAGGTGAGTCTGTGATATTCTTTTTCTCCTTTCATAACCACAGCAGACTCAATTTTCTGGAGACTATATAGCAATGATAGCTTTAGGCATTTTTCTTTTCTTTTCTTTTCTTTTCTTTATTTCTTTCCTTTCTTTTTTCTCTTTTCTTTTCTCTTTTTCTTTCTTTCTTTCTTTTTCTTTCTTTCTTTCTTTCTTTCATTCTTGAGACAGTCTCATTCTCTCACCCAGGCTGGAGTGCAGTGGTGCAGTCTAGGCTCATTGCAACCTCTGCCTCCTGGGTTCAAGTGATTCTTCTGCCTCAGCCTCCTGAGCAGCTGGGACTACAGGTGCGTACCACCATGCCCAGCTAATTTTTGTATTTTTAGTAGAGACAGGGTTTCACCATATTGGCCAGGCTGGTCTCGAACTCCAGAACTTGTGATCCCCCTGCCTCGGCCTCTGAAAGTGCTGGGATTACAGGCGTGAGCCACTGCACCCAGCCTTAGGCATTTTTCTAGTAGACTGTTTCCTCGTGGCCACGATAAAACAGTGATGCCAACCTATATAACTCTTAGCAGTTACTTCTTGACATTTAGAAGAGGGTATGATTATGAAAATTGAACAGGATAATTTTTTTCTAATCTTTCTTTGGCCATCTGGGTGACTTTCTCAGTAAGTAAATAAAAATCAGTTTCCTTGGACTTATAAAGGTTCTATGATATGAATGATTTCTCTACCTTCTCGAAGAATGTTTTATTTTCATTTGACCTTGAGCTCTGATTACAGGCTAATGTTTGCCTGCCAGTGTTTCTCCTTTACCTGTTGCCTCTGTTTCTTCAGTGTTGCAAATCCAGGTATACACTTTGGGACACAGATTTAGTATCTGGTTTTGGACATTGCCAAACCAAGTGAACTTTTCCTTCTCTTCTTACTGTGAAGCTGTTTTATTGCTCCTCCTAAGGGGAGTGTTGAATTAAAAAATGCGCTACCACTTCCTTCCCCTCCAATGGAAACTCTGTTACAGTCTTAGTCAAATGCCATGGGTAACTTTCCTATTAAAGCAGCTAACGGAGCATTTCTCCTCCTTGCCCAGACTCCCATATCTGTCAGATTAGTCATATGTTATGGAGGCAAGCATGCAGAAAGAGGTGAGCACAAAAGGGCAATTGCTAATCACAAGGAATCTTCCCTTAAGACTATAGACTCCGTAAATGAAATAGACCTTGAACTGTAGGTGAAAATAGGGAACAAGCCCAGAACACTTACCAGACTCAGGAAGTACATTTCAGAACTCCAGACCCAAGCAGTTTCCCTTGCAGACATTAAGCAACTGGTCCAACTTTTAATAGCATCACTCTGATACCAATAATGATAGTAGTGATTGTACATTATATTAATTAAGTTTTCCATGTTTTAGGCACTGTGCTAAGCACTTGTATAATCATCATTAAAACCTTAGTACTTTATCCCCACTTTATGAGTAAGGAAGTGGAGTCTTTGAGAAATCAGCTAACTCGTTCAAGAAAGCACAGGTAGTAAATGGTAGAGGGAAGAATCCTTCCTTGATCTTTCTGACTCCCGTGCCCCTGGGCCTAGCCATTCAGCAGCTGTACTACCATTAAAAATAATGATGTCCCTGTGGTGGCTTCAGGTGGTTATATTCACCTCCTATTTCTTAATAACTACTATATAAAAGCCACTCTGCTAACCTGAAAATGTGTAGCAGGATAACAAGATATAGGTCCTTCCTTTAAAACTGTGTACCCTGGAAGAGAGCAGTGATGACTAAACATATATGAACAGTTGAGAGATCCAGTTAGACTTGGGTAAGGGCTGAAGGCAGAAAGAGAGATATGGGAAGCAGAAAGGCTCAAAGGTGAGGTAGAAGGTATGTGCACATAAAAGTGACTGACCCTAGCTTCAGGTTGGATGGGAAAGCTCATAGACATTCTCTAAAAAGTCCTTTTATAGATATTTTATAGTTCCTGGGGTGACCAATCATAGAAGTGCTTGGGAGATAAAGTCTTCTGGCCTTTCCCCAAGACCTACAGTTACTCCTCTATAAAATTTGGTTGTTACCTTGTGCAAGGTCGAGGATTTCTGGAAGCAGCAATTGTGACTATAGACTTACCTAAGCAACTCATAAGCTGCTTCTGAATCTTAGAGGTGAACTGTAACTTTCATACATCAAAGGCCACTGGGGCGGATTCCCAGTAAGTGCTCTTTGTAGCTGACACTTCTTAAGGTCATTTCAACTTAAGAGTTGATGATTTTTAGTAGATCTATGCTAGAAGTCGAATGCTATGAAGAATAAAAGCCTAACCCAGTTGGGTTATTTTGATCAAGTACATCTCTTGGTTTTACGGTTATAATTCCTATGTGTTCACCTTGTGTTACAGATTCCTTCTACAATCAGGTCTATTCATCAGGATAAAATCCTAGCACTTAGACAGCAGACACAATTCTTGTGGGAGGCTTATTTTTCTTCAGTTGAGAAGATTGTATTAACTACACTAGAGGTAAGTGAGACCGCTTGGCTCTTGGGCTTGAATAATGGTCCTTTATACACTTCTCTCAGCCTTCTGTTTTGCTATTAGTGATGTGTGATTGGTCCAATGGGGCAAAACCAGATTCCTGTACTCGGATATATTGGTTAACCTCTTTTATCAACTTTGCCATACCCAAGAAAATACTCTCATTCCTGACAAACTCTACAAAGGAAAACCTACATGGGGAGAAATTATACTCAATGACACAGAGATTGACTCCGTCTTACATCATTTCAGGGATATGTGGGTCATGACTGTCTTGTCATTTACACTCAATGGCATCCTTTGAAGACATGTTTCTGGAGTTCATTTAGAAAAAAATATTTAATGGCTTGGCTCAGCGGCTCACTCCTGTAATCCCAGCACTTTGGGAGACTGAGGCAGGTGGATCACCTGAGAGCAGGAGTTCAAGACCTGGCCAACAAGGTGAAACCTCATCTCTACTAAAAATACAAAAAATTAGCCAGGCATAGTGACACACACTTGTAATCCCAGCTACTCGGAAGGCTGAGGCAGGAGAATAGCTTGAACCTGGGAGGCGGAGGTTGCAGTGAGCTGAGATCGCACCATTATACTCCAGCCTGGGCATCAAGAGCAAAACTCCATCTCAAAAAAAAAAAAAGAAAGAAAGAAAGAAAATATATATATAATGGCCAAGTAACGGCAAATCCTCTACCGTTCTAAAAATATGAGTAGTTTTCTGGACACCACAGTCCAATGGCATTGGGGGACAGCAGAATTAATTCTCAAGTCTTATGCAAGCCAGCCAACCAGCGTCAGTGTGGCAAAGTTGTGTTAAGAGGAGAGTCAGGATCATACCCATGTGGCGCAGAAAGTGTTAAATTTGTGAAAGCAGAAAATCTGTTAGGCAGATGGGTGCCCATCCTCAAGTTGCTTTTTTCTAAGGCAGGACGGAAAAAGAAAAAGGAAGCATGGAGATGATTAAAACCTTTGGAAATAGAGCAGATAGCATTGGCCTGAGGCTACACCAAAGTAGCACAAAGAGCTAGGAAAAGATTCAGGAAGCTGCACACGCATGCATTACAGGCTTGAAGGAAGGAGAGCAGAGATATTCACTGAGGTGATTCTGAGGTGTTCCCAAAATGAAGTGGGGGCATCGTGGTCTTCCTTTTGGAGAATTCACTCGGGAAAAGTGATGACTGCTCTAAAAGCTAATGTGATGTGGAACCTACATTGAGAAGTCTGAGTAATACGAAGAAACTGAAGTTACTCTACTTGGTCCACATCACTGTTTTCTTGCCATCCTGACTATCAGAGCCAGTGCTGGTCATGCTCCAGGCACACCGGGGCATTTATCCACCCCACGCTGAGCTTGGGCTCCTGCTCCCACCCTAGGGCAAACTCTGGTCAGTGTCCTCTTAGGCATAGTGTGTATTTTTTTCATCCTGGAACTGGGTAAAAAGGGCTGTTTAGGACCCAGGCCCATTCCCATGAAGGGGACAGGATCATAATGACTTCCAAGGGCTTTCTTCCTGCAAGCAAACTTTTATCCCTCCAAAAGCAATCTCCTCAATTAAAATCAATTGAGTCGTTACCTCTGTTCACAGTAGCAGATTTGAGTATTTAATAGAGTTATCCTTTGCTTTTTTTTTTTCTTAGTGTTAATAATTCTTTTTTTTATTATTATTATTATACTTTAAGTTCTAGGGTACATGTGCATAACGTGTAGGTTTGTTACATATGTATACTTGTGCCATGTTGATGTGCTGCACCCATCCACTCGTCAGCACCCATCAACTCGTCATTTACATCAGGTATAACTCCCAATGCAATCCCTCCCCCCTCCCCCCTCCCCATGATAGGCCCCGCTGTGTGATGTTCCCCTTCCCGAGTCCAAGTGATCTCATTGTTCAGTTCCCTTAATCCTGTCCTCCATCTAAGATCCTTCATAGGCCACTCTTAAAGAATGTTGAATGTTATTTTTTCTCCCCTTTTGGAGTGCAGAGTGCCTTTTTTTTTTTTTTGAGACAGGGTCTCTCTCTGTCACCAGGCTGGAATGACCTTAAGCAATCCTCCCACCTCAGCCTTCTGAGTAGCTGGGACCATGGGTGCGAGCTACTATGCCTGGCTAATTTTTTATTTTTTGTGCAGACGAGGTCTCGTTATGTGGCCCAGACTGGTCTTGAACTCCTGGCTCAAGCAATCCTCCTGCCTCGACTACCCAAGTGGTGGGATTACAGGAGTGATTATTAAATAAGGACACATTCATTTTAGAAACTAATAGAAAACACTTAAAGCATAAAATATAAAATAATTCCTTCATACAAAACCACTATTGACATATATATCCACACAAACATATATATTCATTTTTATATGTAAATTTAAAATTTGTGGTAGTTTTAGTTTTAAAAAGGAGTCTTCATATACTTGCATTATAACCTGTTTTTCTGCTTAATAATGTTAATATTTTCTCATGTTATTAGATTTTTTCTATAATTAATGACTATATGATATTCCATTTATGATATCATCTAATTATTTAAATTAATCCCCAATTTGGGTAGATTCCAGTTGTTTCTGGCTTTTTATCTTTATGTACATCATTGCAGTAAATCATCTCAAGGTCAAATTATTGTGCAGATTCGATATTACTTCCTTAGGATAAATTCCTTGAATTTGAAGTCCTGTTTCAAATAATATGCCAAATGCTAAGTTTTTTTGGTTTTTTTTTTGTTTGTTTGTTTTTGAGACAGAGTCTCACCCTGTCCCCCAGGCTGGAGTACAGTGGCACCATCTCAGCTCACTGCAACCTCCGCCTCCTGGGTTGAAGCGCTTTCTCAGGCCTCAGCCTCCCAAGTAGCTAGGATTACAAGCATGTGCCATGGAGATGGGGTTTCACCATATGGGCCAGGCTGCTCTCCAACTCCTGACCTCAAGTGATCTGCCTGCATCGGCCTCCCAAAGTGCTGGGATTACAGGCATGAGCCACCGTGCCTAGCCCCAATGCATTTCTTTCTTCAGTGTTTTCTCTGCCATTTTTATGTATCTTTGGGTTGTTTCTGGCCTTTTAATTCTATCCTATTAGTTGTTTACCTCTAATACATTCAGACCACGTTTCAGTGTTTTAACTTTTTTTACTCTATTATACATCCTATCGTGAACTTCTATTAAACCAATATGCCATTATTTACTGTTAATGTTCTTTTTAATTATTTCTTTTTTAGAGCTAACTATATCTTTATCCAAGCAAATGACTTTCTACATGTATCTTAAACTACATCTGTATTTCTTTAGGATGGAATCCCTGAAGTGATCTTAATAAGCCAGAGAGTCTAGGCATTTCTAAGGCTTATAATATATTTTGCCAAATTATTATCCAAAAACATTTTATCCACCCAGAGTCTCACAAGCTGTCTGGGCGTGACTCTCTTTTGCTGTGCTCTTGTCAGCCTCACAGATCCATAATTAAAACACACACATCTACCACTTTGCTGATTTGCCAGATGAAAGATGGTATCTCATTAATTACATGTCTTTTGCATATGGTTTATTGCATGGATCTGGTCTCTCACCTAGTAAGTTAGCAGTGCTCAATTTTTGTATTGTAACAGTTGAATGTCTTACATTCGTCAGAATAGGATCAAAATAAGATCAAGCTGTTCTCATCTCTGAACCTGAAAAGGCCTTTTCCCCTTTGTATTTAAACCATGCAATTTTTTTTTTCTTTTTTTTTTTTAGCAACACAGTTTTGGGTTTTTTTAAAAACACTAAAGATGATATACTTCATTCGAATTTATAGCAACTGTCAAATCTCTTCATATAGTTCCAAGATTGGATTGTAACAGTTTGACCTCTCAACTAAATTGATGACAGGTACTACCTAGTTTTCCAAAATACTTCATAACTCAGAGTACCCCAGAATTCAACATAATCAGAAAATCAGGGGAAATAGAAGAAAATGCCATCCACAGACACAAATAACACAGCGAATGTGTTTATAAGAACAGTTTAAGTATCACGTATCAAAAATGTGAACTTGGCTTAGAACTCAGATAACATACTTCATTTAGTCACTGCTGGAGCTACTAAGGCATGAGAATAATTCAGTTACTCACAGTTACGGCATAGACTTGAAGATCCTGGCCTAAGGATGCTCTGTACTCAGACTCTAGGTCTTTCTCCTTGCTTGCTATATTCTAGGCCATGGGAATGGGATTCTGGAGTCTTCAAACATTGTGAGCCCTAGAGTTGTAGGTAGAGTGCTTAGACTCAGTTGAAAACAGGACATCTCATTTTCTCTTCAATGCCAGGGTCAAGTTGTTAGTACATTTCATTGTACAGAGCTCTGTCTAGGATTCTGTTAGTTTTTCCAGTTTGATTGAAATTTTCTAATGCTGCATCTTGGTAGTAAGGAGCTATTTAATCAAACGAGGCTCTGTAGAGCTCAGTTTGTTTGTGTAAATTGAGAAGTAACCATGAGGTCAATGATAAAACACTGGAAAAACAGTGCTCCTTCATGGATTCCATTATTTGTCAGAATATTGCACAATAACCTGGCACTAAGGATTGAATCATTGGAGCTTAGTTGTAATCAAGATGAGTGAAAGAAAGTGCTTGAGATTATAATAATATATGAAAAGAGCCAGTGGTAGCTAGGAAGGTATATAGTTAGTGGAGTTTTATGAAGTATGCTCCATTTTCCTCTTCAGTTATCTAGCCATGCACATCCGAACCATAGTATTGCTGATGCTATCATACAATGATATTTGAAAATCAGTGGGATAATGGAAATAGACAATTGATCTGGCTTCAAGTAAAGTGGCATATGGTGGCATCGTGTGTCTTAGGCTACAGTGCTTTGGTTACAAGATGAGGGGCTACATAGAATGACTGTAACCTGTAACCAATCGTCCATTATTTGGAAAACAGAGGATACATAAAAAGAAAAATAAGGAGCCTGTCATTCTTCCCTTTGAATTCACATCAATTAGAAATATTGTCCTTATCAAGGGGGCCATCTGGGACCATAACAAAAAAAGTCTTGTATTATGTGTTTGTGTGTGTGTGTGTGTGTGTGTGTGTGTGTATTGATTTTGTTTATAGCCAAAGAAGCATCCAACCTCTAAATCTGATGTCTTCTTCCACAACAATAAAGAGTAAGCAGTAAGTGCCATGAAAAGATTCTGGGAGCTCTCCAGGGTAGTGATAGGAAGAATTGCAGAGGGGAAAAAATGATCTTTCTGTATGGTGAAATGAAATCCATATTTCTTTATGCTTTTAGAAGGCAAGTTGATATAAACCTTTTAGAAAGACACTTGGCAATACTTATGAGTAGCCTTAAAAGTACTTACACCCTTTGACAAGGTCCTACAGAATCAATTCTGGTCTGGAACGGTGGCTCACACCTGTAGTCCCAACCCTTTGTGAGGCCGGGGAGAAAGGATTGCTTGAGCTCAGGAGTTTGAGACCAGCCTGAGCAACATAGTGAGACCCCATCTCTACAAAAAATAAAAATAAAAAAGTTAGCTGGGTGTGGTGACCCTCCCCTGTGGTCCCAACTACTCAGGAGGCTGAGGTGAGAGTATCCTTTGAGCCCAGAAGTTTGAGGCTGCGGAGAGCCGTGACCACACCACTGTACTCCAGCCTGGGTAACTGTATGAGACCCTGTCTCAAAAAAAAAAAAAAAAAGAAGAAGAAGAATCAGTCTTAAATGTGGAAAATTTTATTCATATTCATAAATATGTTCATTGCTTTGCATGGAAAAAATGCTGAACTGATCATTAAGAAAAATGAATCATGAATACTATTAATATGGAAACATATCTGTAATATATAATATCTATACTATTGCCACTATGTAATAAATGGAGAAACCAATGCCTAGAAAACAAACACAGGAGTGAGTTTCTTCTTAAAGGCAAAAATGAAGTCTTAAGTATAACAACTTAGGCAGCTATTCTTAAATTCTGAGACATTGTTATAATTAATGTGATATTTTATTGCTTTATTACAGATGAGGAAAATAATACACAAAGGTGGCAAATTGCTTGACCCAGGTTAAATTCAACATTTGCTACTGCTTTCATACCTGTCCTCTATCTTTCTGTCAAGATCCATTGGAAGACAGTATAAAATGCTTGTTATTTCAGAAGAGTGCTATATCTTATTATCATATCCTTGAATTTCAAAAGATAGCAATGTTGTGATGCTAAACCAAAGTCTATGACAGTGACAAGCATAACATCCAAAGACCTGATGTGAATGATGACCCATTTTGTGACAGCTCTGAGTTCTATGCCATTTGTCTGTAGGTTCGATTTATGATACTGTCTATTGTCAATTTATTTTCTATCTTGATATCCAAACTTATTTCAGTGACCACATCCTAAGAGGTACATAAATTTGAAAAGAAAAAAAAAAAAAAAAAGGAGGATCTAAAGAGAAACTAGAAAAAGGAAATAAATAGACAGTACATTTGGAAAGTACAAATAATAAAAAACAGGAATAAATGTTGTACAAAGTGAAATTGCTAACCATGTAAAAAAATCCTTCACAACCATGACAATTTTCTCATAATTAATGCCAAGACAACAGCATTTTAACACATCCCTGTTACACAAAAAGTAAAAATAAATATTTTCACTAGGTTCCTAAAATCTCCACCAAATTAGAAACCTCTATCCAGCCATATAAAATTAGCAATTTTGATCTGGGTGAAAGATAAGATGCAGAAGTCATTTAACTAAGATATTTGAGTTCTTCTGAATTTCCTCCTTGCTTCCTTCCTTCTCTGTCATTAGGAAAATAAACATAAGATTTGCAAAGATAAATGTAGCGCACTTTATTACTTATCTAGTCACCATGTGGAATGAGATGAGGGTGTTAATAACCTTAGCAAATAATAAAACTCCATTTAAAATAGTCTGTACTTAAAATCACATTGCATTAAATGGAGACCTGGAAAATGGTGATTTGGGTCTTAAATCTCAAGACTTATGGCAGGATTTTTTTCTTTTCTTTTAAATGTAAAAAAAAAAAAATTGCTGAAAACATAAAATTCCGTACCAAGTTAATTATTTGCCAAATCATATTCTAATGAGTGGATGGTATAATTATAAGAGTTTGAAAGTCACAGAGAGAAAGCTATAAAATGGACTAATCACATTCAACTGACAAATGATTCGGGATGGGAGGATGTTTGACTCTAAATGTAGAATTTAATGATCTGCAAGGTCCCAAAGTCCAAAGAAACTAATGAACTAGCTTGGCTATTATTAGTCTTCATATGCCATGGTTCTTGTCCTATTATGTAGGATGTTTTAAGCAATTGTTAACTCACTACTTTTCGAGATGAAATATAGAAAAACTTCAGTAACCAGTACCCAAAGTCCTACAATTGACTTTGAAAGGAAAATGAAATATGACAAGCAAACACATCTACCTCTTGAATTAAAGAAACAGCTGAAAACCTCAATAGCTTCTAGAATGTGTCATGTCTTGAATATGCTTTCCGTTCAGTGTCTACGAGTATACATTGACCTCTCTGTTCTCTGAGAACAGGTCTTGATAGGGGCCTCAAACGTATCTTAGTTCTTAGAAGTTTAACCATCAGGGAAAGACTAACTGCTCCACACAGTCTATTTTGGAATGAGCATGGACTCATTATTATACAAAGACAGGGTAGAATTTATGGTTTAACTGAAGTTTAATTAGGAACTTTGATTGGCTATAATTCATATCTTTCTGTTACTCTTTTTCATTGCTCCATTACTCTCTCCGTCTCGCAGACGTTTTTATCTGGAGAATTAGAGTGGGAGGGAGGGTAGAGTCGCCACTCTGACTGCCGCCATCTTTCAAATGTGGATTGGGCATCATTCCTTCCACATAGCATCAGGATCTCATTCTCACTGTGTGCTATGTTTTGTTTTCTAGATTATTCAGGACAGAATATTCAAGCACATATCACGTAACAGTTTAATATGGAACAAACATCCTGGAGGATTGTTCGTACTACCACAGTATTCATCTTATCTGGGAGATTTTCCTTACTACTATGCTAATTTAGGTAAGTGAATTTCCTCCAGGGAGTTGCCCTTGTTTACCCTGAAGATGTCATACAGAACTAAGGGCCTTTGTTCTTCTATTCTAATGGGGTCCATCTAACACCCTGCACTGAAGATTGCTTTTTCTAGAGTCTTGTTATAAGTGACATATCAAGTTCAAAAACAGAACAGAGCATTGCAAAATGGAAAAAAAGAAAAACTTCTTATCTGTGCAGCTCTACTTCATATTTAGTAATTTCTTTTTGAGAAATAGGCTCCTCAAATTATGAATCATTTTGAACATGGCAATGGGTTAGCTATCATTTTACGCCTCATCATATATAAAATAGAGTTAGGAGAGCTCTCCCCTGTTTTGTTTTGTTTTTTTTCACAATCCCAACATCTCTATTCCGTACCAAAGAAAAACTGAATAAGAGGAAAGGAGAAATAACTAAGAATATATGACAAGCACAAATTTATTAATTTTTCCAAGGTTTTTTATGCTCCTTTTATGTGCTATGCTAATGTATTGCTGGGTTCTAGAAATAAAAAGTCAAATAAGATACAGTCTCTGCTTTCAAGCAGTTTTCAGTCTAATCACAGTAGGGAAAAGGGAATGGCAGAGGAATAAATCTCTACCACCGGCTACTGTTATTGCCTTAGACATTTATGTATTTGGAGCCCCAGTTGCTCTCATGTTAGAAACATCATGAACATTTCCCCTCAGTTACAGTTCTAAACTTGAGAAAGCCTAGGACAGGAAAGCATCTTCCAAGCTGATACAGCAAAAAGACAAGATTTTCCACTCAATGCCATTGTTCTCCATAACACCCTCACCCTTCTAAGTTGTACATGTTTCGCTTGAAACTGATGAGATGAAACCTAAAGAAATTCCTGGCCTGAAGCATCAACCAGTGACAAAGAACCTTTTAATCCAAACCAAACCTGTTATGGGAACCATCTCTAATTCAGTGTATGGTTGACATTTGGGTAATGTAATTAGAATTTAGAAATGGTCAGATTAAGACACCGGTTGACAAAAATTTCTGTATATTTATTGTACAGTATTTAGATCTTCATTTGGAGTTATCACATTAGAGGTGTGTAAATGATGCTTCTTAAATTATTGCAGGAAAATTTAAAGGCAATGACTTGTCATTCCTGTTTAAAAGGCAGCCCCTCAATCACGCTTATTCTCCTTGCTTGGCAAAACTTCGAATGTGTATCTAGATATTGGGAAGATTAACTTCTTTTTAACATACAATTAAAGTGCTACTGGATGATATAATTTTCTCTACAAAACCTTTGTATAATCCTCTAATACACATAGAGTCTGATTCTAGCCTTTATCCCATCAGTATCAAAGCGTAACTTGAATGTCCCTGCACTGTGTTGCTCGCAGTTAAGCCACTAAAGTGCCAAATTAGTGGGTCTAAACTAATGAAGTTTTAAAAGGCTCTTAACCTGTCTCTAATTTCTTAGTGAGTTCTTATGGGAAAAGTCCTTGGGGGGAAGCCATCTCACTTCTGTGTCTTTGGTGACAGTGGTTGTTTTGCATATCTATGATCCTTTTTAACCTAGGACTTCAGAGCTCCCAATTGGCAAAAGTCTGCATCACATACTTTTTTCTCAGCTATGTCACTGTTACACAAAGAAGAGATTCTGGGAATATGGAGGCTTCTTCTCCGAAATAATAACGATGTTGGTGAGGGTGATGATAATGATAGCTGCTGACATATATTGAGTACTTGTTATTTTCTAAGTCCTATTCTAAGTGCTTTGTATGCATTAACTTGTTTGTTTGTTTTTTTTTTTTTCTAAGACAGAGTCTTGCTATGTTGCCCAGGCTGGAGTGCAGTGGCACCATCTTGGCTCACTGCAACCTCTGCCTTCAGAGTTCAAGCAATTCTCCTGCTTCAGCCTCTGGAGTAACTGGGACTACAGGCACACGCCATCGTGCCCAGCTAATTTTTGTATTTTTAGTAGAGACGGGATTTCACCATGTTGGCCAGGCCAGTCTTGAACTGCTGGCCTCAAGTGATCCACCCGCCTCGGCCTCCCAAAGTGCTGGGATCACAAATGTGAGCCACCGCACGGGGACAAACTTACTGAATTTTCGAGATAACCCCATACGTTTGGCACTATTATCAGGTCTGTTTCCCAGCTGTAGAAACTCAGAGGGTTAAGTATTCTTTCCAAGGTCCCACCACCAGTAAGTGGTAGATCTGGGATTCAGACCTAGACAGACAGGCCCTGGATGCTGTTCCTTTCACCTTTTTTCCCACTAGCTAGCTGTTTGAAGTGCTATTAGTCAGGTAGAACCCTTTTATTACATAATTAAAAATCAGACACCTGCAAACACTGTGGGAGAGACAACACATGAAGGGTGGTGAATGGTGTGTGTATTTAGACACTGGGTACCTAAAAAGCCAAAGGAACATCACAGAAACATCACCAAGAGGGACAAAGGATATTAAAGCAAGAACCTAGAAGTGGACGTTGATCTGGAATTTATTGAGGTCTCTAGACTCAGGCAGTAGCTAACCAGCAACTTCTCATCTTGTTTCTGTCCTTTCAGGACATAAGAAGCAAAGGAGAAATCATCCAGGAGGGAACATTTGCTTCAGCGTGAGGCAGTGGAGCAAGGAGGAGTGATTTTCTAAGTCTTGTTTTCCAGCGCTTCATTAGGCTCTGCTCTCCTTTTTATTTCAGGTTTAAAGCCCCCCTCCAAATTCACTGCAGTCATCCATGCGGTGACCCCGCTGGTCTCTCAGTCCCAGCCAGTGTTGAAGCTTCTTGTGGCTGCAGCCAAGTCCCAGTACTGTGCCCAGGTGAGTGGGAAGTTGGCAGAGCAGCCCCTGCCTGCTCCAGCTCCAGACCAGAGATTCCTCCCTGCTTACCTGTTCTCCCCCAGGCTCCCTGGGCTCCCTAGGACTCCTCTAACATCATACCCTCTTACTCCCTTTCATTCATCCTGCCTCATTACACCCTTTTCATCCACTTAGAAATTCTTGGAAGTGAAATCTGGCACAGGGAAGGGGTGGGTTCCGGAGAGACCTTAGCACTGGTATAGGGTTAAAAAGTATATATACGTACACCAACACATTCTCTAGAGAAGATATAAGCACATGATTTTGTTTTTAAATGTCAAAATGACAAAGTAACATCCAAAAAGCCTCTGGGAGGACCCAGGCAACTAAGCTTCACTAGAAGAAGCAGACTTGTTGGTGTCATGAAGCGTCAACTTTTCTTTTCATAGCAACCATGACTAATTATAAAATTGGGAGCAGACGATTATGTCTATGGTAACAATATTTTCCAAATCAGTGTTGCGCCGATACTTGAACAGTGGTTTTTCTGATTTGTGAATTAGTTTATGCAAGAAGGTTTACAAACAAGGAAAGAATTCAATAAGGAAGTATGCATTTTTGAACTAAATGCCTTTATTGGAAATTATAAAGTCACATAAAATCAGCAACCATTCTAGAGCATGCAAAACATGAGCTCATCTTAGTTCTAGCTTGAATTTTTTTATTTCTCCCACATTGCCTGGTGTAGTGCAAGTTCAGAGCAGATGTTCAGATGCTCAGTATACATTTTTATTTAATTTGATCAGAGTTGTTATCTCACACACCATCATAAGATACCAGAATTTAGGAAACCACTTTATTAAGCTCCAGCCACCCTGAAATTCTTTTTCCCGCAGCTTTCCCCTATTCCCAGACACAGTTGGTTTTGTTTGTTTGTCTTTTTGTTTGTTTGTTTACTCTTTCTGTCCTCTCTCCAGTTGTTGGGGTGATAATGTTCTGAGGTTGTGTGGGAATGGACTCACTTTAATACTCAGTTTTGATGTCTGCCGTTCTGTCTCGCTGAGATCTCCAGCTCCTCTTTCTCTTTCTGACTCTGAGAAGAGGCTTTGGGTTGGAGGCCTACATAAATACATCCTACCCCAGCCATCTAATGAACCCCATCCCTTTCAGATCATAGTTCTATGGAATTGTGACAAGCCCCTACCAGCCAAACACCGCTGGCCTGCCACTGCTGTGCCTGTCATCGTCATTGAAGGAGAGAGCAAGGTAAGACTCGAAGGGGAACCTATGTGTGGAACCACTGTGGAGCCTTGGTTTCTCCGTGGGGCACTTTGGGTCTTGGCCCTAGATGTCTTCTCCCTGTTCCTGGATTATTTTTTCTAAAACTGTACTTTTCTCAGAATGTTCTCAGCTTTGACCGCAATAGGCTTTCAAATCAGGGAAACCTGGGTCTTCCTACCAACTCTTCTGTAGCTTTATGACCTTGTGTGTATACTTAACCTCTGTGAGCCTCAGTTTCCTCATCTACAAAAAGGAAACAATAATATATACCTTGCACGGTTGCTGTTAGGATTAAGTAAAGTCAGGAACTGGCAATAGTTATCTTTCTATAAATGACAAGGATGAAGATAAAGCTTATGGTGGTGGTGATGCATGAGGTTTGCTTGGCTGATTAATCTGAATGAGCTGTGTCTATCAGAATAGTGGCTCTTTCTCCCATTCCCTTTAAAAAGGACATTTTCACCTTAGTTTTGTTTGGCATCTGCCTGTAAAGATTGTCACAAGTGCTGCATAGCTGGCCTTTCTTCTGTTCTCCAGTTCACTTTGCCTAGAGCTGAACTATCTTTCTGATCATCTCCCGGCCCTTTAAGGTCTCCATTTGCTAGTGCTTCCAATTAACACTTGAGGCCATGTATAATCTGGCCCTAGCCAGCCTTCCAATCTTTTCTCTCATTGCTTTCCCTACAGACCCTGTCCCCTACCACATTTGATCATTTCTAATTAGCTGAATTGCGCTGTGTCTCTTCCTACCTCTAATTTTGACTTTGCCATTTGTAAGTCTTGACCACCCCTCCTTAACTCATCATCTCTGCTTGTCAACATTCCCATATATTCTTTAAGCCCCCGTTTGCATGCTACCTCCTCCTTGAAATTTCTTCTACTAAAGAGCACCCAGCTCTTTTTTCTCTAGCTTTTGCTTGTTGCTTTCTTATAGATCTTACCCGTTGTGAAGGAAATAGTCACTACTAAATGAAATTGAGATTGGTGAAGCAGTGCCATCTAAAACACTTTCCTTATCAGTCCCCAAGGGGTCAGGTCATAAGAGAGTGGCTCACACCTTTGCGCCAGAATGACAAAATTAAGTTTATTAGGCTGCACCATTTGATATCATCATCGACTCACCAAAAGTGGCAATTTCATATGGTTTGACATAATGCAATTGTAACTGTCACATGGACAAGATGATCAGTGCATTATCCATTCGTTTCCCATTTATTAGTGCCTACTGTGTGCTGAGCACTGTGTAACAGGCTTGGAACACAGTGGGGAATGTGACAAATGTAGCCATGGCCCTCATAAGGCTGGAGTCAAGCAAGCTGTTTATTAAAGAGCTGCTTGGTAAGCATTTATGAGAGAAGGTGGATGTTGGAATAATCACATGCCTCTCTCGCGAATCCATCTCACCATAAGCATGGTTTCATGCAACCCCTTATATCCATCCCCCCATAGAATAACCCATCACAGGAATGGCAGTGTTCCAATTCCAATGCCTGAAGCCATGAACAGTGCTCAGAGGCAGGCAGTTAAGGTTGAACTTTGGGATTCTTTGTTTGGTATGCTTCCATGGGTCAAGGAGACCAGCTCTGCTTCTGGTGGATAATGTCTTTCTTTGGATATGTCAGGATATTCAGACACAATCCAGTCTGTCTGGGAGCCATTCCGATTTCTTTAGGTAGTATAGCATTTTCACGCTCTGACTCACTGATTGATTTTATATTTTCGTTCTCAGTGAAAAGAAACTCCCCGTTTATTTATAAAATGGTGGTGATAATAATAGTACCTTTCTCGTGGGCTTTATCAGATGTCTCTTACAAGATGCCTCAGATCCTCCCCGCTGCATCTATATTCAGGCTCCTGGCATTTGTTCAGTCCTTGCCTCCACCTTGGGCACTGAATCTAGTGGGCTGGGTGCTTCCTATGTCTTTTCCCTGACTCTCAGTGCCCTGGGATTGCTCCTCAGAGTAAAGCTTTTGCACTTAAGTCTTGCCACAGGTTCAGTATTTTAGGAAACCTGGGCTATGACATAGACCCATTTTGAGGATTAAATGAGATCGTTGCATATCAGATGCTTACTCCTGTGCCTATTATACATGCACCAAGGGTTCAATAAATGTTAGCCCCTCTTCTGGGAGACATCATAACGTTAGGATTTGTGTTATGGGCTCTAAAGTCAAACTTACTTTTGTGTGACTTAAAGCAAGTTCTTAATCCTCTGTGTCTCCATGCCCCCTTTCAATAAATGGAAAGAGTCATAATATGTAACTAATAAGGTCGCCAAAAAGATCAGATTATGTCAGACTACATAAATAAGTGTACTGAAAAGTGTGGGTACACTGTGGATGCTCAATAAATCTTAACTATTATTGTGTTTTATATAATTACTTGTGTATATTTCTTATGTGCCCCCCCAACCCCCCCGCCACACACACACACACACACACACACCCCGCAAGACAGTACACTTCTTGAGTCTTGGTCATTTCCTAGGCATGTTATTTGTTTGTTTGTTTGTTTGTTTATTTATTTATTTATTTATTTATTGAGGCAGAGTTTCTTGTTGCCCAGACTGGAGTGCAATGGCGTGATCTCAGCTCACTGCAACCTCCGCCTCCCGGGTTCAAACGATTCTCCTGCCTTAGCCGCCCGAGTAGCTGGAACTACAGGCATGCGCCACCATACCTGGCTAATTTTGTGTTTTTAGTAGAGATGGGGTTAGTCGGACTGGTCTCAAACTCCCAACCTCAGGTGATCCGCCCACCTCGACCTCCCAAAGTGCTGGGGTTACAGGTGTGAGCCACTGCCCAAGGCCAGCATGTTTGTTCGTTTTAAAAGAGTTGGGCTTTCACATGGTAGCTAAATCTTTCTTAAATGAACTAACAAGGAAAACTCAGTTCACTCGGGATTGACTTTGTAAGTACATTGGTTTCTCTCATGCTAATCCATTTAAGAAGGTCGCTGAGGCAACATATTTGAAAAAAAGCCTCTCATTTCTGCATGAGAATTCGAAAGTGGATGGCTTTTGGGCTTTTTACCTCTGTTGATGAGACAGGTTCAGAAAAAAAGGAAACAGATCCCTTTAAGACCTAGGGTTGGGCAGATGATGGGGAAGAAGCCCTACATCTTCCTCATTCTGCATTTTAAAATCTCTATCTCCATGAATTTAAAATTAATATGTTTGCTGCTTTGGCTGCAAAATTCTGTTTTAAATTTATAGGCCTTGTCTTCGCAGTTTTCCCCTGTGGGCTTAACAAGGGAAAGGTCAGGGCAGTGCTAAGCTGGCAGCTAATGGTTTCTGCGTTAGTCGGTGGACATGTAAAGAGTATCAGGAGGATTGCTTCAGGCTGAGAATTCTGAGCACTGTGTCTATGGGGTTGCTGATCACTTTGTGTTTTATTTTAAAAGCCTGAGAAAACAACAGCAGCAAAATAACCTGACCAAGTTGACAGATGTGTAGGAGCAACCCCTGAAGCCGTGTATGCTACAGATATGTCCCTTGAGCTCTCAGAAATGACTTAAAGTGGGCACTGTCCATTCATTGAAGTCCTAGGTGCGCTGGTAGCTTTGCAGGCAAATAAACCGAGTTTGAGATGAGGCCTGCAGTTGAGCTGGCCCCTAGGAGTATTCAGATTTGGGGAGACTGCAGCTTTGGCAGCTGACTAGCTACCACCCTTTTCCTCTTTCCCTTTGTCTCTAGTGTTAAGTTACTTCTTTCCCTGGGCCTTTGTCTCTTCAAAGTTGATGGCAGGTGTGAATTCAGAGAGGATGTCATCATTATTACTATAACTTCTGGAAGAAGGTGGTGAGCACGTGATTGGCATATGTGTTCCTAAATTCACTTGTGAGGTCCTTTCCAGGACCAGTGGCCAAGGTGCTCTATAGAGTCACACCATCTGGGGGAAAATCCTGGGTTTGTTTTGGGCAAGATACTTAACCTGCGTATCTCAGTTTCCCTCCCTGTAAAATGGCGTTCTTATAAAGATGAAACCCAGTGATATATATGAAGGACGTGGAACATATCCTGGCACATAGTAAATATTCAAAAAATGTTATTCTTATGGTATCAGCGTTCTTACGGTTAGTTCTTCTATGGTACATTCAACACAAAGGTTAAGTTATGACTATCACAGGGTAACCCCTCCACCCTCAATTTTTCCAGCTGATGCCATAATCTCCAAAGCCCCCACTACACACACACACACAAGTGTGTGTGCACACGTAGTACCATGCTCACCACCTTCTTCCAGAAGTTAGAGTAATGATGATGACATCCTCTCTGAATTCACACCCACCATCAACTTTGCAGGGACAAAGGCCAGGGAAAGAAGCAACTTAACACTGGAGACAAAGGGAACCTTTCCTTATTCTAGAACTGCCCAAACTTTATGCATACACCACCTCCACAATTTTTCTAAATCCGTGGATCATGTGTGCTATTATTTAATATTTTTCTTCTTTTTTTTTTTTGTGACAGAGTCTTGCTCTGTCACCCAGGCTGGAGTGTAGTGGCGCAATCTCAGCTCACTGCAACCTCTGCCTCCCGGGTTCAAGTGATTCTTCTGCCTCAGCCTCCAGAGTAGCCGAGACCACAGGCATGCACTACCATGCCCGGCTAATTTTTGTATTTTTAGTAGAGTCAAGGTTTCACCATGCTGGTTAGGCTGGTCTTGAACTCCTGGACTCAAGTGATCCACCCACCTCAGCCTCCCAAAATGCTGGGATTACAGTCATGAGCCACCACGCCTGGCCTAATATATTTCTTTAAATCAGTATACTTTTCATTTTAATGAAGTTATTTGTAACTTTAATATTACCTTTGCTTGCTGTAGCTGCTCATATATGTGTATATATTTAATCTGTGCTAATATATATTTTAATTTGTAAATGTTTGTAATTTGTAAAAGCAGCATCTTCTATGATCTGCTCTCCCTGTGGTTTGTGTCCACACTTGGAATCACCTCTCCATCCGTTCACTCTGTCGGTCGGGAAGAGTGGGTGTCAGGATGCGGGTTCTCTCCTCAATGCCTCTGCATCTGCCGAGTCTTGTCTTTAATGCTTCATTACTATCTATACCTCGTGAATTCTTTCTGCCCATCAGGGTACTGCTTAAATGTCACTTCTTCTACGAGGCCTTCCTCTGCTCTTCCAGACAGCTAGTTGCTCCATCCTGTGGTCTCCTGGCATTTTTTTGTATCAAGCAATGGCTGGTCATCTGCTTCTTGGTCTCCTCTACAGACCATGAACTCTTCAAAGACAGGGAATATATCTTAATTATCTTTGTACCCTCTTTGACCAGCAAGATGCCTGGTACACAGTAGGTGCCCAATAATTGTTGAACAAATAAATCTGCATTGATGAGAAATGAGATTCCTTCAGTGTTGAGGGGTGACATGGTAGTAGCACATTCTTTATGCAGGTGAGGATGGGAGAATTGTCCTGAAAACAAGACTCTGAAGTTACCTCTTTCCCTCATTCCCTCCCCACTGCCTACTTCTACTTCCTCCCAGGTTATGAGCAGCCGTTTTCTACCCTATGACAACATCATCACAGACGCCGTGCTCAGCCTTGATGAGGACACCGTGCTTTCAACAACAGAGGTAAGAACCCATGCCTAAGGAGCGGCAGGTGGGCTGTTCAGACGGTCACCTCATGTTGCACAATACTAGTGCTTCTCTTAGCCGTGCCTTGGCAGAACTAGAAAACATTTTTCAAAACTTTCTACAGCGGTGGTTTTAATCAGCCCGATTCCTGTTAGCACCTTGCCGCCACCTGGCACTCTGAGGAGGGCATCTCCCCTTCATTGTCTCTGCTAATTGGATCCTCATTTGCATAACTGGGCCTCACCTCTCCTTCCAGGCCTGCCCTCCTTTTTTGTTTTTAAACAGCACAGTTGTGGGCAGGCGTGCAGAACCAAGGGGAAGGGGGAGGGTGCCTGTTCTGCATTATGTTGAAACCATGCTGTCCAGAGGCGACAATCCCATTCCTCTCCACGTGTCCTATTGTCTCAATTGGGAGACTCTATTTGGGGCTCTAAAGGCAGCTTTTCTGTCTTGGTTTAAAGAGCTCATTTTCTTTCACCTACACAAGAGCAAACGGTTTCACTTTAAGGCTGTGATGGAGATTCCTATTTCAGATGTTCAGGTATTTGTGCCAAAAATAAGATTGCCTAAAGAATGCATGCGGAGAAGAGAGAGAGGAGGAAAGATAGATATGGTAGAAAACCAATTTTTACAACTCGAATGAGTATTGATCTCTGAAACCTTCCTTTAAACTATGCAGGGGACAAAAGACAGCTATATAAAAATGGAGTATATGAGAAATACATTATTAATGGCAACTACTAAAAAGCATGGAGACGCAACTACTTATGCCTTTCCCCTCCCTTTCTTTTTTCCTTTTTGTTCACAATCATTTTCCTTTTAATGTAAACATCAGTGTAACCTGCACTTTCCTGAACACCAGTCTAGTTCTAATGGCCTGCTGCCCACAGAGCCAGGACTCAGTGTTGGCCTAGGCAGGTGGACTCAGTGTTTCCTTCTTGAAATTCCACAGATGAGGCCGGGTGCAGTGGCTCACGCCTGTAATCCCAGCACTTTGGGAGGCTGAGGCGGGTGGATCACAAGGTCAGGAGTTCGAGACCAGCCTGGCCAATATGGTGAAACCCCGTCTCTATTAAAAATACAAAAATTAGCCAGACGTGGTCCAGACACCTGTAGTCCCACCAACTCAGGAAGCTGAGGCAGGAGAATCGCTTGAACCCAAGAGGCAGAGCTTGCAGTGAGCCGAGATCGCACCATTGCACTCCATCCAGCCTGGGCAACAGAGCGAGACTTCGTCTCAAACAAACAAACAAAAAAAGAAATTCCACAGATGCTTTCGAGGTGCCATTAGATGGCGTTGCATAGATGTCATGTCAAAGGGCAACCTAAATAATCCCAGGACAAAATGTCCTGGGCCTCACCTTGTTAAAATGCTTTCTATGCAGCCAAAGCTCTATAAGTACTTGTTGAATGAGTGGTTGGGCAGGGTGGGGGATGCATGCTTTGGGGATTCGAGGTGGGCACACCGCCAACTGTGTCATGTGTAGGTTGGCAGGAGGAAGGGATGTTGATAAGCTTAACATTCAAAGGGAAAGATAGCTATGGAATACAGGGTACAGGTCTCTCCGGCTTGCATTTTTCTGCCACTTTCTGCAAGGGAAACTGGAACACATTCATTCAACAAGTATTTATTGAGAGATTTCTTTATCCTGGTCTCCATGCCAGGTACTTCAGTTACACAGTTCCAGGCTATATGCATCTGAATCCTGGCAACAAACTGAATTCAAATCAGATGATTCAAATGAAGGAACTTTGGATTCCTTAGGGAGATGTAGATGGGGTTAAAAGATCCCATAAGAGAGAATGAGGCACCTGGTAAGTAATGACAGCAGGAAGCACCTCTTCCCTTTGGCCTGAAGGAGTGAGAGAAGCAATTCCTTCTTTCAAAGGCCCTGGGAGATGGCACTAGGAAGGAGAGTCTGCTCTACAAGTGCTATGATCATGGAAGGACATGGCTACTGCCAGAACTCTAATGGCAAAGGAGAGAGGGAGCAGTGAAGAGATACACTGACCTCTCTCTCTGTCCTGTCTCGATTTTCCTGCTGGTGACTCCCATTGACCTAACCCAACCAGGTGATGCAGTCATTAGGGGTCCGTTATCCGAGGGCACAGGGCAAGACAAGAAGAGTGGACAGTGGATTTTGGAGGGCAAACACTGGCAAAGCAGCACACCGCCATGGGGCAACAAATGGTCAAGACAACTATAGCATGTACCTTAATCATCCTATGACCTGAAGTATTGATCCATCTTCTATCTTCCCCTGGGCACAAGGCAATTAGTCTCACTCTAGGATTTGTTTTTCCCTATCCCATGGTGAAATAACTTTCAACTGCTGTGATGCATCCTCATGCTGGTGAATTTCTTTTCAAAGAATAGCAATTCCAACCACTCAGTGCATGCTGGGAGGAACATGTGTTGTATGTGAAGTAATTAGAAGTCAACGTGGGTTGAAAATGATATGTAAATCTAAGAGGCTGGCAGTCTGGTTTGCTTTCGCCTGCTGATCAGTGGAGTGGTTCTGTTGCCTAAAATGGTCCTGGGCAAGGATTTCTCTTTTCTCTTTTTTTAGGTGAATAGATGTTGGTTCACTTTTTTTTCCTCTCTAAGGATCTCAGATTGTTTAAATGTCTCTCTGCAGCATTGAGGATAGATTTTTAAGCAGCATCCTATAAAGGGCATTATAGTTGGTTTATAGTTATTTACATTTATCTGGATTGCTGCAAACGCTGCTCAAAAGAAAACAGATGTTGGTTTTTCAGAGAAAGGGCCTTAAACTGACCTTTGCCTTCTTTGATGTGTTAATAATCTGCGTGAAAGCAGCGCTATCACAAGAATCATAGTTTTATCTGAATTTACTTTTGAGTTCCTTTGAAATGACTTGAAACAGCTTTAAGATAGTGAGAAATTCATGTGATGAGAACACCCCATTGGGTTCTGTAGTAGTTGCTGGTGCATGTGTTTCCTTTTCAAAGAATAATAGAAGACCCCAAAGAGTGCTGTCAGGCAGGCTGATCCTTTGACAACAGGCAACATAATATACTATCCCATCAGTTGGCGCCATTAGTATTGACCACTAGTGAAAAGGTACAGGTTATCACAACCCAATTTCAATTTTCTGGCAGATGTTCCCCATCCTCTGCTATCTTTTAACTTTGAGATAACATGCTCCCTACCAAACTTTCTTAATGTCGGTTCCACCACCCTGTTTTTTCCCCCACTCTGGATTTTTTCCCCACCCCCCCAACTCTGGATTTTTTTTTTTTTTTAGATGGAATCTCGCTCTGCCGCCCAGGATAAGAGGGCAGTGGCACCATCTCAGCTCACCGCAACCTCCACCTCCTGGTTTCACATAATTCTTGTGCCTCAGCCTCCCCATTAGCTGGAATTACAGGCGTGCAACACCACACCCAGCCAATTTCTATATTTTTAGTAGAGACAGGGTTTCACCATGTTGGCCAAGCTCGTCTCAAACTCCTGACCTCAAATGATCCGCCCACCTCAGCCTCCCAAAGTGCTGGGATTATAGCCATGAGCTACCATGCCTGGCCCCCTCTGGATGTTATAGTTTTGGGGAACAGGCCATATTTTTAAGTCTTCCTTATCTAAAGATAAGGCAGTGTATTAGGATTTTTCAGGCAAACAGAATCAATAGAATATATATATTATATATATATACACACATATATACACATACACACATGCACATACATACATACATACTCTGACAGAGAGATTTATTATGAGGAATTGGCTCACACAATCCTGGGGGCCGGGAAATCTCACGATCTGCCATCTGCAGGCTGGAGACCCAGGAAAGCTACTGGTGTAATTCTAGACAGAATCCTACAGCCTGAGAACCAGGGAGCCAATGATGTAAATCCCGGGCCAAGGGCGACGGAAGTTAGATGTCCCCGCTCGTCGGGCAGGCAAAAAGAAAAGGGGGGTGAATTCCTCCTTCCTTCACCTTTGTTTTGTATTCACGCTCTGAGATGACTGGGTATTGACCATCTGCATTGGTGAGGACAGTGTGCTTTACTGAACCCACAGATTCCAATGTTAATCTCATCCAGAAACACCCTCACAGACACACCCAGAAATCATCTTTCATCTGGGCACCTCACGGTATAGTCACATTGTATAATTAACCATCACAGGTCCTGCTTTTGAACCTCTGAGAGGGTAGGACCTAGACTTAGCAGCATCACTCACTCCCCTAGCTACCATCACAGTGCCAGGACTCAAAATATTTGCAGAACAGATGAAATTTCCATTTGTATTGCTTATCAAGAAGAGATAGGGCAAAGATTATGAGGTGAATCATAACCTGTATAAGAGACAAATTGCTATCCTGGCTAACACGGTTAAACCCCATCTCTACTAAAAAAAAAAATACAAAAAACTAGCCAGGCGAGGTGGCGGGCGCCTGTAGTCCCAGCTACTCGGGAGGCTGAGGCAGGAGAATGGCGTAAACCTGGGAGGCAGAGCTTGCAGTGAGCTGAGATCCGGCCACTGCACTCCAGCCTGGGCGACAGAGCCAGACTCCGTCTCAAAAAAAAAAAAAAAGAGACAAGTTGCTTTTAACACTAGAGTAACAGAGCCAAAAGAGAAGTTATGATATAGTACATGGCACATTTGAAACCAGACTGCCTGAGTTTGAATCTTGGCTCTGCCACTTATTAGTGCAGCAAATTACTTGAACTTATAATATCTTAGTTTCCCTTTCTGTAAACTGAAGAATGTAAAAGCCCCAGGGGTATTGTGAGGATGAAATGAGTTAAAATGGATAAGCACCTATAGCTGCGCCTGTTGTATTATAAGCTTTTCACAATTATGAGCATTATATGATGGTTTGCTGTCACTATTTTTGTTATTTTTATTTTCTGTTTATTATTTTGACTTAGCATTCATCAAATGAGCATAGAAATCAGAAGTGAGTTTATGCATTTGAAAACAGAGCATTTGCTAACTGTAAGTGCTGGTTTATAGCAGGTTCAGAAGTACCTGCTTTGGGCTACTATAAGCACTGGAAAGACATTTAGCTGCATTTCCTTTAAAATAATCCTGTGGCTTCAGTTGGCCTTGTCCCCACTTATTCTTAGTGATTTTCGCTGTGGATGCTTTCTTCTCGTTTCTCTTAAACTGTGCATCTTCAAACCTAAGAGGCCTGAATTATGTTTTCTTTGTGATATCTGCTCTGTATTCCTGTTAGAACTTGTTGTGTTTTCAAATGTCATTTCTCTTACTCTTAAGAGGTGCTTTTATTTTAGGCACTTTGGCTTTGATATATGCTGGGTGTGATATATGTTGTATATTCATTCTTTGGATATACATGGGAAGTGTCTCATTTATACAACAGATGTGTTTGTGTCTCATGTGAATCAGGTCACATGCACCTTTGAGGGAGGGGGAAAAGAAGCAACTGCTTTTTCGACTTATGTTTTAGCTTGAACAGACTGGATTTTTAAAGGGCATATCAGCAAATGTTTTTTCTTCTTTTCATTTCCACACTAATCTGAAGTTTCTTTAACAGAAAACATTAAAATGTGCATAATTATGGGGCAAAATGTCAAGCAGTCAGTTTAATTTGGTGATGAATACATAGAATTAATGTTTCGCCACAGTCCCAGGATTTTGCATTATGAATTAGTGGGGGGAAGGTCATGTTTTGTTGACATTTGTTAACGCTGTTGATTGCTTGTTTGGCTTGTGTTCTGCCTGCAGGTGGATTTTGCCTTCACAGTGTGGCAGAGCTTCCCCGAGAGGATTGTGGGGTACCCCGCACGTAGCCACTTCTGGGATAACTCTAAGGAGCGGTGGGGATACACGTCAAAGTGGACGAACGACTACTCCATGGTGTTGACAGGAGCTGCTATTTACCACAAGTGAGGAATCTGGACATGTCTCTTACAGACTTTACGTAGCTTTTTATGTTGGCTGCCGCATAAACAGGAACCAAGGCCAAATCTTGTTAACAACATCAGGGAAAATTAGTCTGTATCCCCACTTAAGTTTTGCTAATGTGTCAAATGTGTGTTTTTGAAACCGAAACCTCTTGGCATATTTCATTTCCAGAAATTATGGTAGAGTCACATTTTCAGTTGGTCTGAAGTGTGAAAATACACTCAGGGCATATTAGGTAGCTGAATATTTAGAATAACAACAACAAAAGGAAATACCTAAGTCAGCACCCAAGGGCACTGTTCTAGGTGCTTGGGATTCATCATTGAGTAAAGTAGAAAAAATTCCTTGACAATGCAGGTCTTACATTCTAACAAAGGAAGACAGTCTACATAATAATTCCATAGTTTATTAAGGAAAGAAGTGATATAACAAAAGACAAAGTATAGAAAAGGATCAGGAGTTCTGAAGGTGGAGATGGGGCAGGTTGGGGGTGTCCAGGGTGATTCTAATTGAGCAGGTGAGATTTGAGCAGACTTGAAGGACAGGAAGTTAGTCAAGAGGATATGTGCAGGAAGAGTGTTCTGCCAGGAGAACAGTGAGAATAAATGCCCTGAGGCAGAATACTGGAGAACCATCAAGGAGACCACTGTGACTGGGTGAAATGGGTGACAGGAAGTCAGAAAAGTCAGGGGGCATGGATGCATGACCTTGATGTCCTTGATCATGAGGACTTGACTTTTTCTCTAAGTGATATGGGAGGAGGGCAGGGTTTGAACAGGGTTCGACATGTACAGCATGTCACTGTACTCTGAATGCTATAGGCAGTTTTAACACAGTAATAAATCCGGCAGGACCTTGATGTCCATCATGAGGACTTGACTTTTTCTCTAAGTGACAGGGGAGGAGGACAGGGTTTGAACAGGGAGGAGAAATCCACCTTTTCTTTTATGCATCCACTGTGGATGCTATGTTGATAAGAGGCTATAAGACCTAGAGTTGAAGCAGGAAGCCCTATTAGGAGGTGATTGATTGACATTATCTAGGCAAGAGATGATGAGATCCTGGGACCAGGAAGTGAATGGTGGCTGTGGTAAGTAGTGATCAGATTGTTTTGAAGATGATTTAGCATGATGTCTAGACAGTCTGGATGTACAGTTGATGACTCCAAGTCTTTTGACCTGAAGCACTGGAAGATTCGATGAGGAAAGCTACAGATGGAACAAATATCAGAGAAAATATAGGAGTTCAGTCTTGGATATGTTAAGACATCCAAAAGGATATATGGAAAAAGCTCACGGGTAGAGATACAAATTTGGCAGTTGTTTGCATATATTTGATCTTTAAAGCCAGGGGACTGGAGTAAGATTACCAAAGTAGCGAGTGTAGATAGATAACATTCCCCACTCAACCAGTACCAAAAGCCCCGCTCTTCTGTCATAGTAAAGGTGAACACACCAATCTTGCCTTAGTCTTCTTTAGTAAAGAATAGGGAATTTTGCTATCTCAGGGATAGCTTGGAAATGCTCAAGGCATAAACATTTAGGCTGACTGATTCTTGGTCTCGAGATTTCACTTCTTGAAAGTTCATTGTTCCTATTGCTTCTGCCACCACCACTCAAAGAATCTGATTCACCCAAATGATTTTTCCTATAAATATATGCTATATGTATATAAATACATTTTAAAAACAGTAGGATGAGAAATAATTCAAATTAATTATGGGTTTTCTATTACGATTGACCACCCCATTAATTCAGATTTTGCTCTAACAGGATTGAAATATGTATGGTTTAAGGGCACAAATATAGAACAGTCTATTGTTGGACTCAGAGTCAAGGGATAATATTGAATACAGTTCTGATTAAGCCAATGATTAAAATTGTTAAGCAGCTTTATAATATATAGATCATGTGTAAATAACTTCTCTTGCCATCTAAGTATTTAGTTTTTCTTTCTAACTCACCAGTCTGATATTAGAGTTAGACTGGGCAAGCAATGTCTGTATGTCTGTATCTCGGTGCCTTGTTTCCTCATCTGTAAAATGGGAGTAATAATAGAGCCTGCCTTGTGGCCTCCTTCTGAAGGCTAGATGAAGCATTTCTTGTAAAACCCTTTAGAACACTATCTGGTATATAACAAGTACTGTAGAAGTGATAGTTATCGTCATCATCATTATCATTGTCATCACCATTCATGTCATGTTTAGGGATTCAAAGAATGGGTATGTGTTTTCTGTCTCAGAAGTCCACTTGTCATCATGTGATAATGGTCCCCTGTGAAACCCATCTTTGATTTTTACAGATATTATCACTACCTGTACTCTCATTACCTGCCAGCCAGCCTGAAGAACATGGTGGACCAATTGGCCAATTGTGAGGACATTCTCATGAACTTCCTGGTGTCTGCTGTGACAAAATTGCCTCCAATCAAAGTGACCCAGAAGAAGCAGTATAAGGAGACAATGATGGGACAGGTAAGTGAGTGTAGAAGAGCCCTCTTCCCTTGCTTCACTCACTGGTGGTTCAGCCCCAGGTAATGAGGACTCATGCACCTCTAGATGTTCCACCCAGGAGCATATAATGAGGAGAAACCAGAAATGAACCACATCTGGAAGCTAGGAAAGAGTATATGATCGGTGCAGGGATAATTAGGAAGACACAGGTTAAGAGTATCTTTATGCCAAGAATATAAAGCTGTCCTATAATCTTTAAGGTGACATGAGAAAGATATGTCTCTAGAGTTTGTCTTAGTCCATTTGGGCTACTATGACAAAAATACCATTGACTGGGTGGCTTAAATAACAGACATTTATTTTTCATAGTTCTAGAGGCTGGAAAGTCCCAGATCAAGGCACCAGCAGATTTCATGTCTGGCAAGAGACCGTTTCCTGATTCATAGACAGCCCTCTGCTCATTGTGTCTTCACATGGTAGAAACAAGGGCAAGAGAGTTCTCTGGAGTCCCTTTTATAAGAGCACTGCTCCCATTTGTGAGGACTCCACCCTCATGACCTAATCATCCCACAGAGGCGTCACCTGCAAATATCACATTGAGAATTAAGCTTCAACATATAAATTTTAGGGGGCACAAACATTCGGCCCTCCGCAGAATTAAAGCCCTACAAATAACTTATGAAAGTTGATTGTAGGTACCTTATTTAATGTCTAGCAAACAATACTCTCTTTAACACAGTTTTCTGGTGCTTGCAGTTGAGTTGAATTGTGTCTTGGTGACATAGCAGGAGTCACAATATTCAATTTTCAGTTCTAGAATCAGCGTTTATAAGCTGTAGACAAGTCAGTTTCCTTCTGAAACTCAGTTGACTCATCTTTAACATGGAAATGGTGAACTCTACCTCACACAGTTGAAATAATATGTGAAATAAAAGTGAAGTAAAATATTGTGTTGAGTTATAAAATTGTAGTATTAAAGATATTTTCAAGGAAATAGAATCCAACATTTTCTTTTTACAAATAAGAAAACTAAGAAAACTAGTATCTAGTGAATTTAAGCATATTGCCACAAGTTGTCACTGGGAATTGAATCCCAGGGTCTGTGGATTCCACTGCTTGTCCTTGTACACCCCGGTGTCTTGGTATCAGGTCCATCTGGATATGCTGAATTTCATCTATCTTTATTCATCTTGAGCAGAGCCCCTACTATATGTAAGAAATAAAAAACCTTGGCCAGGCACAGTGGCTCATACCTATAATCCCAGCACTTTGGGAGGCCGAGGCAGGCGGATCACCTGAGGCCAAGAGTTTGAGACCAGCCTTGCCAACGTGTCGAAACCCTGTCTCTACTAAAAATACAAAAAATTAGCCGGGCATGGTGGTGCATGCTTGTAATCCCAGCTTACTCGGGTGGCTGAGGCACGAGAATCGCTTGAACCCGGGAGGCAGAGGTTGCAGTGAGTTGAGATCATGCCACTGCACTCCAGCCTGGGTGACAGAACAAGGCTCTGTCTCAAAAAAAAAAAAAAAGAAAAGAAAAAGAAAAAACAGATAAAAAACCTTAAGAAACAGCATTAAGATTCACCCATGTTAAATCATAGAGTATCCAACAGGATTGAGGTTAATCTGAATGAACATATTTTAACCTGGTTATATTAGTTCAATTTTGAGGGGATTTGCATATGCCTTGGAAAACATATACGAATGTTAAAGAGAGTATTGTTTGCAGGCATTGGAAAACATATACAAATATAGCTTTTGCAAAGGAAATCTTAGCTAGGCCTCAGTTAAGCTGACAGTTTTTCATTCACTAAATTTAGTAAGCAAAAATTTAAAGTTTATAAATAATTTAAAGCTTATAAAAAGTTATTTAGTACTTAGGATGTTATCAGATACTGTTCTAGGTATTGGTTATGACGAAAGAACTGTCCTTAGCAAGAGTCTGGTGGAAAATTCTGTTTCCTTCTAATTATGGAAAGAACAGATAAGAGGATTTGTAAGAATGTTTAAGACTGAGAGACTATTCGAATTCAGGCAAGATGTGTCGTCTATTATGTGCCCAAACATTTTTATTTACATTTTTATTTATCTCTTAAGAATGAGGATACATTCTGAGGAATGCATCATTTGGCGATCTTGTCACCCTCCGAACATTATCAAGCGTACTTACACAGCCCTACATGGGACAGCCTACTCCACACCTGCGCCATATGGTATAGGGCTACTGCACACCTGCGCCATATGGTGTAGGGCTACTCCACACCTGTGCTATATGATGTAGGGCTACTGCACACCTGCGCCATATGGTATAGGGCTACTGCACACCTGCGCCATATGGTATAGGGCTACTCCACACCTGCGCCATATGGTGTAGGGCTACTCCACACCTGTGCTATATGGTGTAGGGCTACTGCACACCTGCGCCATATGGTATAGGGCTACTGCACACCTGCGCCATATGGTGTAGGGCTACTCCACACCTGCGCCATATGGTGTAGGGCTACTCCACGTCTGCGCTATATGGTGTAGCCTATTGCTCCTAGGCTACAACATGTATAGCATGTCACTGTACTGAATACTGTAGGCAGCTGTAACACAGTGATCAATATTTTGTATGTAAATATTTCTAAATACAGAATAGGTACAATAAAAATAGGGTATTACAGTTATATGGGACCAGAGTCATCTATGTGGTCCAACATTGATTGAAATGTCATTATGTGGTGCATGACTGTATATTATCTTATTTAAAGACATGACATTTTAAAAATAATTTTTACTCAGAGTTCTTCAGAACACTCAGTAAGTAGGCAACTCTAGTCATACAAGGCTTCTTATGGGGTGGATTTGTGCTGTTTTCATAGATTATTCTAATTCTACCAAACAGTATTTCTAGTAATTTCTTACATCTTTACAGAAAAATCTAAATTTAACCTTAGGTCTAACTAGGTGTATTCAGGTACTATATTTGCCCCCCTTCTTTCCATCATACACAGTAATTTATTTAATGTTTGTATGACCGGTAAAGTAAATGGATATCATCCTCTAAGATTAGGCTTTTATTACATAAGAAAAACATCTTTTCTAATAGATGTTGGTTGACTCAGAATAAATGTTAACATCTAGAAGCAAAATGATAACCTGAATGATTCAATGAAACTTTAAAAAAATTTTTTTTTTAATAAGAATGAGCATAAACTCTAGAAAGTATTTCTAGTTGCATATATGAGTATTTTTGCCTGAGTACGGCACCCTTTGGGAATGAGTGGGCCAATCAAAAATGACCCACAGGCCGGGCACAGTGGCTCATGCCTATAATCCCAGCATTTTGGGAGGCCAAGGCAGGCGGATTGCTTGAGCTCAGGAGTTCAGGACCAGCCTGGGCAAAATGGCAAAACCACATCTCTACTAAAAATACAAAAATTAGCCGTGCGTGGTGGTGTGCACCTGTAATCCCAGCTACTTGGGAGGCTGAGGCACAAGAATCACTTGAACCCGGGTGGTGGAGGTTGCAGTGAGCTGAGATCACGCCACTGCACTCCAGCCTGGGTGACAGAGTGAGATTCTGCCTTTTAAAAAAAAAAAAGGCCCACAAACTCATATCCATTTAGGGTCAACACAAGTGACGTTTAGGACTGTCTACTCTGATATGAACTCAACCAGTCAGCTCCATTTGATATCTTTCTCTGATTTATCGAGTTCTCCTCATATAAAGGCTGAAGAATGACGCTTGAGTTCTGCCCCTCTCTAGCCTTGAACAAATAACTCTAACTTTCTTGAACTTGCTTCCTCAGCCATAAAATGGGGATATTATTACCTGGGTAGATACTTCACCAGATTGTTGTGAAATTCAAATGAACTCCATGAAAACACTTTACAAATAGTGTTTTGTTTGTTATTCTGCTGTTCAGAGAAAACTTGACATTTGTGTTTATCTTCAGTGTTATTTGTGAGCATGTTGACACTGGGATTTTAAAGTGACTCTTACTGATTCTCACACTAAAATGTATCTTCCCATGAAAGTGTTTTTCTAACAATGTGAGCACAACAAACACATTGAACACACATGCATACATATACATCATTAAAGAGTTGCCTATTGACATAAATGGGCTTGTGGGTTTTTTCCCCATAATTGGGCAGCCCATCTTTTCCATATTCATAAAAACAAGGATTTAAAGACAATGTGCTTAGTCATTCTATTTAAATTTAAATTTCAGCACTCCAGTCATTTAAGGCATTCTTTTTAAATCAATGCCAATCATTTGCATGATCTAAAAATATTTAACCAACTTTAGGGGCAACACAGAGAGCTAAAAAGATGGTAGCCATCTTTTCTGTTCGTCGAAAGTTAATCTTTTTTCTATTCTGGGTGAGCAGTGATTCTTTGGAGGGCTGATTGCCCTTTAAAAAGTAACCTCTGGGGGTTTTAGTTGAATAGGAAAGCCAACAATTCTTGGGTTAAGAGAAGAACAGAATTTTGAGATTTTAGTATAAAGTTAGTTTTACAGCAACATGCCCTATTTACCACTGAATCTCCCCTTCTCATCCTCATGGAGTCACGTCAATGGGAAGGCTACAGAAGAGAAAATGGAATTTTAGATGCTGCATAACACTAGCCTTGACTGACATGTAAAAGGTGCTATTTTGTTCTTCAACTATATACGTGAACTTTTAACAAAGGATTTAGTAGGACCCTTATAAATGTAAAGAGATAGTAGAAGGGAGGAAGTGATGGATAGAGAGAAAGATAGACTTCTCAAGGTAGACTTCTCAAAGTTGGTTGGTATTTCTAAATCAACTACGTAAACAGGAAGGATTTGGAAAACTATCTTTGAAAGCATAAATACATCGTTAATCTTAGTACCTGATCCCAAGAGCAAAGAGAAGTTTTAAATTGAGTCATTGTAGTACTTGAGCTTCAGTTGCTAAGTCATGGTCTGACCAGAGGATTAGTCAATAAATTTTAGAGAGTTAAAGTCAACATGAATCTTTGTTACTGTGTTTTTAACGCTGAGGAACGTAGCATACCTTGGGAAAAACCAGCATCAGCGATTGCATTTTCAGCAGGTGCATAGATGGTGAGACTTGGTGGCCGGGGCAGACCTCGAGCTCTGCTGCTCGCTCATTTGCCTGACTTCATTTTCTGCAGTGTTTCCATCTCACTTTGCATCTCTCTCATCATCATCCTTGTTTCTCTCCTTCTCCCTAGACTTCTCGGGCTTCCCGTTGGGCTGACCCTGACCACTTTGCCCAGCGACAGAGCTGCATGAATACGTTTGCCAGCTGGTTTGGCTACATGCCGCTGATCCACTCTCAGATGAGGCTCGACCCCGTCCTCTTTAAAGACCAGGTCTCTATTTTGAGGAAGAAATACCGAGACATTGAGCGACTTTGAGGAATCCGGCCAAGTGGGGGAGGGGAAGCGAGAAGGGACGGGGGTCAAGCTGCTTTCTCTTCCCAGTGCAGATCCACTCATCAGCAGAGCCAGATTGTGCCAACTATCCAAAAACTTAGATGAGCCGAATGACAAAAAAAAAAAAAAAAAGGCCAATGAGAACTCGACTCCTGGCTCCTGGGACTGCACCGGACTGCTCCAAACTCACCTCACTGGCTTCTGTGTCCCAAGACTAGGTTGTGTACAGTTTAATTATGGAACATTAAATAATTATTTTTGAAATGATTGCTATGCAGGTTTAAACTTTTTTAATGATCAAAACTATTAAAAACCAGAGTTCTTTGTTTAATCAAAATTGTGTTGGTTGTGAATATTTCAAAGCTGCTATTCCTTTTCCCACAGACATCATTGTCATGGCCATGTAGGGTGTCCTGCAGTTTCAAAAGTTCAGACTTCATGGAAAACACAATAAGTCACTCTACCCATTATCAAGAAATAGCTGAGCATAAGTTGTAACGTCATTATTCAACTTTGCCAGTGCAAATTGTTTTCCACTTCGAATCTTCAAATCCACTTGAACTTTTATCTCTAAAATGTCGCTGCATGAAAGAAAGTATGACGACTTCCAGGTAGGCAGTTCTAACTGAAAACTCTATGTTTGAGATAGATACATATGATAATCATTTTTCATTGGGGGGTGGGGGGAAATTAGTATTAGTCCCAAGAAAATACTAGTATAATTAAGAAGTGTTCAGTTTGCACAAAGAATCATCTGGATAACCCACCAGCATGTTAGTGAGATGGAAATACAGACCCACAACAGTAACCCAATACTTGCAGGGGTGTGGGCACGGTTATAGATTCAACCATTGACCTAAGTCTGTGTAGCACTGGGAAAAGGCTTTGGTTTAGAAGCCAAGGAAGAATGAATATATTGGGGAGAACAGATTATTTACAAGATGAACTCTTTAATGTTTGTGAAAATCTCAAGTTTCAGAGTTTCTCTATCGAGAAAGAAACAGGGGTAATAAGGTGGAAATGCACACCAATGAACAAGAGGATTGCTGCAGAGTAACTGAGGAGGTGTCTAGCCATTGGGACCCTGATGCCATTTTCAGTCAAACATTGTTTTGAGCAAGAATCTGGCAAACAAAATAACAACAAATGTGAATACAGTTTCTTGTACTTTTAATTTTTAAATCTGTGGAGAAGTTTAGTTATGCTTCTTGCTGAAAAGAACATTTCTGTCCCTGAAAATGCTATCTTGGGCTTATAATTATTGTTAAATTCCAAGTATAAACTGAAAAAAAAAATCCCTAACTCTATTATGAAAAATGGAGACTTCTGATATTAAATGCTTTCTTCTACTTGGAAGAGGCCAGAGAAAACAGGGAAGAGAAAGATATTATTGAGTTTTACCACTTGTTATGCAGAATAAACAATAAGCACTTGAGAGTCCCTCCCGCAAACTCTCATACATTTCATATTTCTTTACCATTTATTTTCAGTTTTGTTTTAGAAGAAAAGTTCATCAGATAATTTTGTTCTGATAGCTTCAAGTGGCCATCTTAGGTCAGTGGAAACCATAAGTCCAGTGGACTTTACCTCATCCTTTCTTTGTAAACATCTGGGAGAGGAAGAGGAACTTGCAATGATAGCTTGGGGATGATGCTGTAAACAGGAATGAAAGTGTTTGCGGAAGTCCAGAGAGGTGACTCAACAGGCTACCTAGCTGCAGAACAAGGAGTAGGGCCCACATATCCAGATGGTGTTTTGAGACGTGCATAGACAGTGAAGTTCAATTGAAGAGAGGCTTTTCTCTGCAGCCTCATGACTCAGAACAGCTCCCTAAATACCTCTCTCATCTAATTGGACCCATCCGTAGTCCATTCTCAAACATGTGACATTTTCCCTTAAGTAGATGTGATTATCTTTTATGCATTTGTTGAAAAATAATTATTAAGTCCATGGTACTTGCACTTGTGTCTTTCTATAAAACGTTTGGTCTTACAGGTTTTGTGTCATTTAAGCTGCACTTCTCAGTAAGTTAAAAGATTAGCAGTTAATCTTTATTCATTTGGCCTTTGCGAATGTGTATTTAAATTAGTTTTTTCAGGATTGGCAAATTATTCTTGTGTCTTTCTCCTTTACAAAAAAATAAATGCAATATTTTGTTCAGTGACCCCAAAACTAACTTGAAACTTAGGTGGTCATGTTGACTTGCAAAGCAATGTCCCTAATTGTACCAGTCAGTCACACAAGTGGATTCAAGGACCTGCTTTGCCAGACTGACCTGTCACCAAGCTCACAGGACACATGTCTTCCACAAACAACGTGTGTCATGTGAAGAATAATGGTAATTATAAATAAGAACAGGATATGACACACCTTTCGTCCACTTTAAGTCTCCACAGTTTCATTTTATGTCATTCTCTGAGCAAATCTCTTTGGGATGTGAGCTAGCGTGTTCTTCTCCCATTTGGAATATAAGACTGGGAATAGAACAATGCTTAACAAATCAGTGAAGCTCAACAGTAATATGTAATTTTAATTCAGTTAGGAAAGAGTTGTACTGCATTGCAGCAAGTTGACAAATCATAGCCATCTCTGTAGGGTGTCAGGAGTTATCTCCTGGTCAACTTTAATGATAACTAGGGGTCCCGAAGTGGGCTAACATGTGCTGCATTGGAGAGAAGCCAAGGTCCAAGCAAGAGTTCAGTGCCAACCACATAATGAATTGCTTACAGAAATTCTAGAGGACTCAGCCACTTATGGATTTCCACACAGCATCTTTTCCCAGCTCCACATTAAGACACAGGATCTTAAAAGTCATTTTTGTAAAGCTGGCTATGTATTTATTTATTTATATGAAAGGGTTATAAATATCAAAGCTTACCAACACATTAATACGGATCACCTTTGTTCAAGCTAGCAAAGTGGCTCAAACTTGAGACTGTAGAGAAAAATCCATGAAATGATCACGATAGTCATACCACAAAAGATAGCATAGCTAGTTGGGCCTACCTGGTCGTATCAACACATTTTCAGATAGATGCTTCAGAAAAAAGGGAAAGCTTGTTACTGGAATCTTATGTGCATTACACTTTAATTTCTTCTTGTTACCAATGGTGCTCAAAGAAGGATCAATCCGGTTGCATCCTTCAATTTCCCTTTTAGAATGACTTTTGATTTTCATTACAGTAGGCTATGTTAGCCTTTATTTTGGTGGTTCTCAAATACCTGGTGACTTGAAAGAATATTATGCTGGTGGCCTTTCATAAAGGTTACTGAACTTTAATCAGGGGTGAGATGAATGAATGTGAATAGGCCTATATACTATTTTTTTTTTAATTAAAAAAAAAACAGGGCACTTGATTTAAGAACAAACCTGTTTAGAGGGCAGGATCAGGGAAAAGACAGCCTTACTAGGTTGGAATCTGAATGAGATTCTTGCTGGACAAGGCTGAATTGTGGATGCAAAAGCCAAGCAAACTTCCCAGACCTGGAAGTGTCTTGTGTTCCCTTGGGTCTCTGAGAGCTCCAGTATTTAAAAGTAGCAGTTATTGCCATGAACTCTCAAATAAAAATGCTCCTGCCTTTTAATTGTGAATATAATCAACATGCAGCCAGTACATCAGGACCCCAGTTGCTGAATTCATTTACCTAGTTCCCATTTACAGCAACTACGGACAAGAACCTTTCAGATGGTTTTGTCATTCTTGGCCAGATTTAACCAAGAAATTTCTTTGACCACCAGCCTCATTTTCTCAGGCATGCTTACAGGGACAAAGTTGTTTTGAGTTAAGTTCTCAGCAAATAAGCATTAATATCATACTGTGTTAAACTTGTCTCACTTGGTATTAGAACTTCAGCATAAAGAGATTAGTTTATTCTTTGACACCAAGTCTGTTTTTTTTTTTTTTTTTTGCTTTGAGACAGAGCCTTGCCCTGTCACCCAGGCTGGAGTGCAGTAGTGCAATCTTAGCTTACTGCAACCTCCACCTCCTGGGTTCAAGCAATTCTCCTGCCTCAGCCTGCCTAGTAGTTGGGATTACCGGCGTGCACCACCATACTGGGCAAATTTTTGTATATTTAGCAGAGACAGGGTTTCGCTATGTTGGCCAGGCTGGTCTCGAACTCCAGGCCTCAGGTGACCCACCTGCCTCTGCCTCCCAAAGTGCTGAGATTACAAGTGTAAGCCACCATGCTTGGCCCCACGTCTTTTTTTTTTTTTTTTTTTAAAGCTTGGGGGATTAAGTACCCTAAGATAGTGGTCTCTCCCATCAGTTCAATAATGCTGTACAGAACCTCTGGATAAAAAAGCTGTTATTTACACCATAATTGTAATGATGGACGTGACTCCTCAAAACCACCTCTCCCCTTTTTGCCCTTTCCAAAAATCAAAGGCTTTTGTCTCCATGAGTTTTACCTAGTAGGGATTGTAGTTGTCACTGGTCTAGAGTTCCAATACATTTTATATCAGGAACCTCAATGAGCTACCCAGAATTGGACCTTACATGGCCCAGTAACTAGGAGAAGAAGGCAACTCTTGAGAAAGCTGAGCCCTCAGGATAGCACAGTCTCACCCTTGTTTAAAATCAAGTCAGGCTAGCCTTTCAGTCACTCTGGTTTTGTAATGATTTGCCTTTTAGGCCTCAGGCCATTTGATTTCTGCAATAGTTTTCTGTTCTTCTCCTACAGGAATACATCCCCGTCCTTTCGGTTGTAACTATTACTAAAACTAGGGCCATGCAAATGACCTGGTTACCATGTAATGAACCTTGTGTACTTATTTTGAGAGAACAATATGTATAGGATATGTTGAGGGGCAGAAAGAAAGACATCAAAAACTGGAACTATTTTAGGTGGCAAATTGTAACGCAAAAAACAAAAGTATACCTTATTTTGTATACGATGTACATTTGGGACAGAGTTTTCTAATATGTTGCCAATGTTTTTGTAGTGTCACCACAGGTCTTTTCTGAAGTGTTTTCCCCATTTGTTATAGAGTATTAATGACTTAGCATAATTAAGCCCTCAAGTATGTGTGAGAGAGCGCGTGTGAGAAAATACAAAGCCATAGATCTTGATTTACTTCACTGACCTGTGTAACTTTATGTCTGGGTTTCGCCATCCAAGATAGATTGTTTTATAGAGAGTGTCACCAAAGACTTTTTCCTTCCAATTTATAGAAGAAAAAAAGAAATTATTAATAAATGACATGACTTTTCATCTGTGTGGTTTTCATTCCATCTTTTCTGTTGACTGCAGAAAGACGCCAGTTCTCAGGAGGATTCTGTGTGCCAGGAAAGGCCAAGCTTCCTTGGGGGTTCTGGGGTAGACAGGCAGATAAGGTTGGACAGAGAGTGTGCTGGGTGTAGGGCCAGCACTCCCAGCCTGGCTGCAGCCCAGCGCCCAGCCTTATGGGGAACATGGGGCTGCCAGCCACAGCCATCTTCCAGACCAGATGCAGCTGGTGCTGTTGGAAGCAGGCCAGGGTGAACAGTGGTGATATGCCCAGCTCACAACATTCCTTCGCATGAATGCTGGGACAAAGTGGCAGGGCCGAGCCCCAGAGCATCTGAATCCTGACAGCTGTGGCCATTACCCCTTTGGTTTCAACTACTGCATCGAGCTCATGAATTGCTGGCTTGCGAGGCGTATATCACACTGGCATTTCTCAAAAGAATTTTTAAGTGCTTCAGGTGTGTTGCAGCTCCATGATTCAAGGCCACTGTAGTAAGGTTTTATGTTCTTGCAATACTCCTTCCTTCTCTCCTGTTTTCCTCCCTCACTCCTTCCATCCCAGTGGTAGCTCTCCCCCAGCTCTGTTACTCTTCTTCTTCTCTCTTTTCTTTCTTTGGGCATTTTTACAGTAAGAACATTAAGTCACCAATTTCACATATTTACAGGAGAGCAAATGGCAAATTGCATTTGGGAGCATCAATTTGCTTTATGACATCAATCACATTTTGTGTTCTGTATTTCACTTTGTCCATTTGTAAAATGGTGACTTTAAAATAGTTACTTACAAAGACTTTCTGAACAACAACTGCCTACTGAGCACTGAACAAGGCAGATGAAAAGGTGAGCTTGGACAAGGCCACTCCAAGGCAAGTCATCAGAGCAGGCTCGGAAAGGAATGTGGTAAACACAGGTCCTAAGCTGGCACACTGTTATGATAGTGCCACTTGTAAAATCTGGCCCCAGGGTGTGCCTAACAGTAGAATCATTTCCAAGTTGGAGGACAAATGAGGAGGCTGGTTGGAGAAGTAACTTTTAAATTTGGTTCCAACCTACCTCACAGATGTTTCAATGAATGCTATAGCGTGCAAAGATACCTTGAGTGATCCTAAATTACAGATGATGTTGCTTTATGGTCTGAGCATTTCCACTGAGTCCACTCGTGAGATGAGAAAACTAGAAGTTATGTGTAGATGCCTGCGTCCTTCTACGTTAGCCTCCCCTGACTTTGTGCAGCCTCTGTGGTTTGCAGGAACTCAAAATACTGGGGGAGAAATTAGACTACGCTGGGTACTCCTCTAGGCTCAAATATGCTTTAGAGGATACAGTAGAGGTACTCACCTACTAGAGTGGATTCAAGGTTTTTATTAGCTTTTGACCTCAGACACATGAAACTGTCCAAGTTTACAGGTTAAAATTACAGTCTTTGGAGCCCAAACACCTGGGGTCGAATCTTGACTCTTTGTCTTCGTAGTTTTGTGACCTCATTGAAATTACCTGATCTCTCTGTGCCTCAGTTTCTGCAGGTAAGTAGTAGTCTATACTTTATAAAGCTCTCCTGAGGATTAAATGAGTTAATAAATGTAAAGTTCTTAAAGTAGCACCTGGTACAAGCAGTATGTAGTTTTTACCTATTAGTAATAGTTAATATTTTGCCAAAATAGTTTATTTTAACCTGTTGAAGAGGAAATACTCTTAGTTTAATGTTTAGGACCTTAATACTGACCCAAATTAAACTGTGGTCCCTCTAGTTCACAGGCACTTCTGGTTTTCAATTATAATCACATTTTAATGCCTCTTAACATGAAATCATCATAACATTCAGGAATCATCAGCAATCCATCAGCAGAAATTGTGCTAAGTCACATTTTTTTGTGTTTTTTTTTGGTCTGCCTTTGAGGGATGGTCTGTTTTTCATTCTACTCAGTGGAATGTAATTGAGGTAGCTCTGGTCTGAAATGAAGTTTAGGTGCCAATTATTGTTTCTTTCTTGGTGACTTACATTTTATAAAGAAAGAAAGCATGCTCCTGTCAATATGCAAATTATTTGCCAAGTTTGAATTTGTGTTACAAGCTAAACTGTAAATAACTTGGTTTCCTTGACCAAATATGCTGGTAAAACAGGCCTAAAATGTGTCTTTAATCAGACGGGATCATATCATCCCATCTTAGAGTAGAAAAAATGTTAAGCTATGAAGAGGGAGACTTGGAGGCTATTTTGGCTGGTCCCCAAATATGTCATTTTAGAACATATTTTTTTAAACTTACATATAGAGAACATATTTCCATGTCATTAAATCATCTCATCTAATCAAATGTTAATGCTGCATAGTGCTCCATTGTCTGGCCGTTTCCTATATTTCATAATTTTTTCACTCAACTTCTACTCTTGGAAATTTAGGTGTTTTATAATTTCTTACTATTATGTGGTAAATATTTAAACAACAATTTAATGTAATGAATACAGTGGTAAATATTCCTCAAGATAAATCTTTGTTCATATCTGTGACCACTGTTTTAGGATAAATAACAAACATGAAATTGGTAGGTCAAATGTTAAAACTATTTTAAAGATCTTCACTGCATATTCACAATATATTTCAATATAAAGTCTACGAGTAGAAAATCTAAACTTACCCAATAAAAAGCTATATAGAATTTAAATAAGGAAATTAGTATATTTGTTTTTGGTTGGCCACCAGGTTAATTGCCACGTAGTTAAAACGAAGGGAAAATAATGCTGAGCTATAATTGCTAAGAGTCTATGGTTTAATATTTTTTGATAATTGCAGTTTGGCAGCCAAAGTGTTTGAAATAAATTGGGGTCCAGGGAGGCAAAATTAACAAAGGGGTCCTCAGTGGTTAAGAAAGAAAAAAAGGTGACTGTCATTTCCTTGCAGAGACCAATTTACTGGTATTAGCCTTCTTATTGGATGTTGGAACATTTTTCCTGGGTACCATGTCACTTGTGTCTTCTTTCTAGGTTGAAACACAGTAAAAATGAAGCATTCCTCTCAAATGTTTTTCTTTTTCTTTTGGTAATATCCATATCAACTAATTTTTAATTAAAGCATTTTAAGTATCACCCCCTTGGCAGGTAGTGCCCTTTTCTACCAATAGCAGCCTGTTTTCTCTTAGGGGAACCCACCTCTCTTTCCCTCATAGCACCTATCATTTGGAAGATGCTGGTCAAGCCCATCATCCTGACTCCAGGGGAAATAATAACCTGTCAGGTCAAGGAAGCCCAATTCTAGATCATCTGTGAGCACTTTTTTGTTGTTGTTCTTGTTTGAGACAGAGTTTCACTCTTGTTGCCCAGGCTGGAGTGCAATGGCGGTGCCATCTCGGCTCACTGCAACCTCTGCCTCCCAGGTTCAAGTGATTATCCTGCTTCAGCCTCCTGAGTAGCAGGGATTATAGGCATGCGACACCATGCCCAACTAATTTTTGCATTTTTAGTAGAGACAGGGTTTTGCCATGTTGTCCAGACTGGTCTTGAACTCCTGACTTCAGGTGATCTGCCTGCCTTGGCCTCCCAAAGTGCTGGGATTAAAGACGTGAGCCACAACACCCAGCCCTGTGGGCACTTTTAAGAAGGAGGTCTCATATTTCCCCTAGCGTTATGTACACAATAGAAAATGGTGAGGATTACACTAGCAGTGTAGCAAGGCTGTAAGATGTGCTGGGGCAGACTTCATGGGAGATACGCATTTAACTGACATCTTAAAAAATTAGTAGGGATTTAACTAGCTGAAAAGGGTATGAAGTAAACCTTTGTCTTACAACAGAACCTAATGGACACCTTCCGCCAGAAGTACGTGGCAGAGAGAAAAGTGAGGGTCTAAATCTGTGTGAAAGACATCGTCATAACACAAAGATTTAGTAGGTTCAGTTTGACAGGGCTCAGGATGACTGCTTGGCTAACAGTAGGTACTCCCAGAAAAAAAATGTAAGTAATAATAATAATAGTTCTCTTGAATCTCATCTTCCTTCCCCCTAATGAAAAAGTTTCAGTGCAAAACACTGAAGTGTGGGTCATATCTGATTCTATTGCACTTGCCAGAGAAAGCATGTGGAGGATAGTAGCATATTATTTCCAAAATCGTTAGAGAAGATCTGGCTCTGAAGACTTTGGGCATGAAATAATTGACTTCCAAATTTTTGATTACGATGTAGAAAGTTACAGGAGTTGCACTCTCATCCTTATAATGAGTACAATGAGTACAAGTTCAATAGGCTACAATATTGTGATCACTTAAAGCCTAGCAGAGAGCAGAAGATGCAAAGAAATTTAAATAAACCAAATCTTAGGAAGACACAATGCATTCCTAGGAGAAAAGTGTCCTATGACTGCTTTCATTCCTAGTAACTCCAGGGTGTTACTCCATCATAGACTGGGGTAAGGAGAAATCAAGTAAACTGCTAACAAAATTTTGGTAGCCACGAGTGGGTTGGCATGAGAAATTTAAATTCCAAGGTGATCCAGTCAAATATTGATCTGTGCTCACCTGCCCATTTTTTTCCCATGGGGCATTCCTCAAGTGGAAGTAGCAGGATACTCAATGCTAGATGCAGGATAGGAGGTCTGAGAGAAATCCCCCTGAGGCACACTGGATCTTCACCAGGTAAAATGCAGTGGCCCATCAATGACTGAGGGCAGGACAAGAACACTGAGAAAGATCCCCTCCATTCCAAGATGCAGAGGACCATAACAGTGCAAGGCAGTGGTCCACTAAAGACCAGGGGAAGAGCAAGAAAGTTGAGAGAGATTGCCCTGAAGCACACAGGAAAGATGTTCCCACCCAGATATATTGAACTTCCACCATGTACATGGCACTGGCCAACCAAAGACTGAGGGCAAGGATGGGGAAGTTAAGAAAAATAACCCTGAGGTTTACAGGACCTTCACCAAGTATAAGTCAGCAATTCTCCCAAGCCTGGGAGCAAGGCATGAAGGCTGAAAGAGTCTCTTTTTAAGGTACATAGGACCTTAATCAAATGCAAAGTAGTGACTTAATGAAAGCTGGGGAAGGGACAGGATTGCTGAGACAGATGCCCTGAGGTGCTGTCATCAAGTGCAATGCAATTCTTGCTGAAGGCTGGGAGCAGTGTGTAACAGCCTGGGGAGAAATAGATCTCCCAAGGTAGGGAGACCTAGGGGTAGAGATGAAAAGCAAAGGGAATTCCTCTGTTCCCCAAAAAACTGGCAGCTGAACTATAAAGCACAGAGCATTTTTCATGGTACTTGGAATTCTAGAAGCTGAACTGTAAGCTATAGAGACCTTTAGAGTCTGGTAGTGGTAGTGCTCAGATCCAAAGCCCACTGAAGGGAAAGTCTCAACCCCATCCTCAAACATTTGAAGCCAGTGGTGAACAGAATCTAACTAAAGCTGCAATGAAGCCCAGACCCTGCTCAATTACAAATCAGATTGAGATCTCTCACCAGCAGCCTAACAGAAGAAGAGGCATGATATTTTCTGAGGACAGTATTACTGCAGTAATAACTATCATTTTTATACACACACAATTTCTAGCATATAATACAAAATTACAAGACATACAAAGAAACAGAAAAATATACCTATGATAAAGAAGAAAACATTAATAGAGAAGATCCACATATAACCCAACTGTTGGAATTAGCAGAAAATAACTTTAAGATAATTGTTATAAATATGTTAAATAATCTAGTGAGAACAACGCACATTATTGAAAAGCTGAGAAGTTTAAGCAAAAACATGAAAAGATAGAAAAAAAACTAAATGGAAATTCTATAGAAATAATCAGAAATAATTTGTTTGATGAGTTTAACAACAGACTGAATGTAGCAGACTAAAGAATCAGTGAACTTGTCTGTAATCCCAGCACTTTGGGAGGCTGAGGAGGGCAGATCACAAGGTCAGGAGATCGAGACCATCCTGGCTAACATGGTGAAAACCCGTCTCTACTAAAAATACAAAAAATTAGCTGGGCATGGTGGTGGGTGCCTGTAGTCCCAGCTACTTGGGAGGCCGAGGCAGGAGAATGGCGTGAACCCAGGAAGCGAAGCTTGCAGTGAGCTGAGATCAAGCCACTGCATTCCAACCCAGGAGACAGAGCGAGACTCCATCTCAAAAGAAAAAAAAAAAAAAGAATCAGTGAACTTAAAAGACATATCAATAAAAATTATCCAAACTGAAATGTAAAAAGAAAAAAATCATTTAAAACACAAACAGAGCTTCCACAAGAGAAGGATAATATCTAACAGTCTAACTTTAAGTAATTAGAGTCTTCCGCAAAAGAGGTTAGAGTGACTAGGGAAGAAAAAAATATTTGACGAGACAATGGTTGAGAACTTTTCAAAAACAGATGAAGGAGATGAACTTACAAATCCAAGAAACTCAATTCCAAGCAGGATAAATATGAAGAAAAATATACCTGAGCACAAAATAGTCAAGTTATTGAGAATCAAAGATAAAAAGTATCCTCTAAAAATATCCTTCAAAAGAATGGCAAGAATATTTTCAGACAGACAATAGCTGAGAAATTTCATCTCCAGCAAACCTTAACCATGCAAATTAACAATACGAGGAACAAAAGAGAGAACATTACTATATATTTCCAGGTATTAGAAGACCAAAAAGTGACAACCTCTTAACTTCCTTATGTCTCAGTTTCCTTATCTAGTCAATATGGAGGTTTTTTTGTTTGTTTGTTTGTTTATTTGTTTATTTTTATTTCCATAGGTTTTGAGGGAACAAGTGGTGTTTGGTTATATCAGTAAGTTCTTTTGTGGTGATTTGTGATATTTTGCTGCACCACGAGGCATAAGGAAGTTAAGAGATTGTCCCTGGTAACATAATAGTTACTAGTAAATCTACAAATCAACCAATCTATTTCTGAGTGTGCTTTCTATTATATTCCACTGCCTGTCTCGATTCAACAGTCTCCAAAACCTTCCATGGTGAAGTGCCACATCACATGGATCTCTAGTGCACTATTGCATGAGGTGTAGACAATAATACGGAACTCGGTCAGAACACTCACATGCACCATCTCTGAGCATGTTACTGTTGATTCACTCATCTGTATTGTGTTTGTGGTGGGGTCTACAGTGTGTTGGGGCAAATGGGGATGTGTTTGTTAATTTGCATTTTCAAGTTTTTCTTTTTTATTTTAAAAATAATATATACTCATTAAATTAACTCTTAAAAAAGATCAAAAAGAGAACATTATGAAAAATTAATACCAATAAATTTAACAAGTTAGATAAAGTGAAAAACTTTTTGAAAAATACAAATTTACCAAAACCAACACAAAAAGAAACAGAAAATTTGAATGGCCTTATATTTATTAAGGTTTTGAATTTGTAACAATGACCTTTTCTTTAGAAAATATCAAGAAACAATTGGATTTTTAATGAATTATATCAAATGTTTAAAAATGAAATAATTTCAATGTTAAATGAAGCCTTCCAGAAAATAAAAGGTGGGGAAACATGTTTCAATATATTGTATGAAGTTAGCGTAATGTTGATTAATAAAACCAACAAAGATATGAGAAGAAAAAACAATTACATAATGATATCCCTCATGAAATAGACACAAAAAATAAATATATTACCATATTTAATACAGCAATGTATGAAAAGGATAACACATCATGATCAATTGGAATTTTTTCCAGGGACGCAAGCTTGATTTACACAGAAAGTCAATTCAATGTTACTCACATTGTTACCAAATAGAAAAATAATATGATCATTTCAAAAAATACAGTAAAAGCAACCATTATTTATTATAGTCTCAGTAAAATAGAAACAGAAAGGAACTTTATCAACCTGATTAACTTTCTCGACCTGTTAACCCTACAGTTAACATCACAATCAATTGTGAATCATTGAGTACTTTCCGTCTAAGATTTGAAACAATTAAAAGTCCACTCTCATCATTTCAATTCAACATTGTACTGGAATTCCAGCCAGTGGAGTGATACAAATAACAGAAAATTAAAGTCATAAAGATTGAAAACGAGGAAGTAAAGCTATTTTAATTCTATTTAGAACTATTTAGAAACCCCAAAGAATTTACAAAAAACTACAAAATAGAAATAAATGAATATATGAAGGTCTTACTATACAAGATCAACATATCAAAAGCAGTGGTATTTAAGAAAAGGTTGGAAACTATTTTTCTGACCTTGGCATAAGAAAACATTTCTTAGTACAAACAAAAAGTAATCATAAAGAAAAAAATATGAAATAAAGGAATAAAAATAAACAATTTTGATGAAAAGTTTATTTCAATGAAAAGTTCATTAAAAGATGCCATTAAGAAAATACTGTTATGAAGTTTTGAAATTGGCAAAAATAATTTGTGATGATAATAATAAGAACAGTGGTTATCTCTGCATTGGGAAAGAGATGAGAAGTAACTGGAAAGCATGAGAGAAGTGCCTAGGGTAATTTAAATCTTTTATATCTTGATTTGGGAGGTGGTTACAATTGTACATATAACTGTCATAACTCAAGGAATTTTATACTTAACCTCTCTCTATGCACTTTACTATGTTATTTATACTTCAATTTAAGATGTGTTATGAATATGCAAATTCACAGGCAATAAATGAAATGCATTTTTGAAAACAAATATTAGCCAATAAGAAGCCAACACAGCACCTTTCCTAAAAGTAGTGGCTACACCACAGGGAGATATCCAGGACTTAGGAAAGTAGGCTTTGCGCTACTGTGAAATGCTAGAGCAATTGGTTTTCAAGCTTGTTGGGTCCCACACTTATTTGAGATTCAATTAAAGTTACGACTTCTGGCTCAGGGATACACATAAGCACATGCACACAATATTTGACATTTCATAATATGACATCATTAAAGAGTTTCATGGACTCCCTAAAGGTTAGCCATGGACTCCTTAGATTCTACTAATACTGGGGTAAGGAATGCCTTCCTAAATGCTTAAAATCATAGAAAGTTACAGCAGAAACGTCCTATCTCTTACTAAGTAAGACAGTCCTGTTTCTTAGGCAGCCTTTCCATATATTGGATTTTGATTTTGTAGGAAGATTTCATCCTCCAGTTTATATGACATTTCCACTAAATATAGCATGTGAAATCCCACTAAATCTTTTATTTTTTGCTATCCTATCTTGTGGGAGTGCTCAAGGTTAACAAAAAATAATTACCTGTGGTTTCCAAATAAGATTGAAATCATTGGCCTGAAGATTCTCAATGGGAAAATGAACCCACCTCCAAACCAAGTCGCCTTGAGTCAGAGGATCAACCAGCGTGTTGACATTATCAAGAACACAATTCAACCATGTAGAAACAATGATCATGATAGGCTTCTGAAGTTGGGAGGGGAGGAGAGGGCTAAGAGTGATAGACATTTTGCATTTTTAACAGATATGGGAAATTATCTGTATCAGGTGACTAATATGTTTTGTTATTCTTCATGATTCCAAACCCTTGGTCTAGCTCTGACTTAGAGCATCTATGAATGGATATAATCTGACCTAGTTTTTCCAACAAATGGGCATGATATTCCACCCCCTTCCTTAGGTAAGAAAGAGAACATTCAGATTTTTCACTGAATATTATATCTATGGCCAATCTGTTTCCAACCTTTTTGAAGAATAAAGTATCTTTAAGCCAAGCATATCTCAGAAGCATTACATGTTGGTTTATTCCTTTTCACTCCCTAACTCTTTATTTATAGCTTGTAGAAATTGGCAGGAACAAATTCCTTTAGCTATTTTTTGCATAACATTGTCTAAATACTTTATTTTGAGGCCCCCTTTTTTCCTCGTCCATCATCTTGTAGTTTCTATAAAAATAAAGCCTCAAACTGCTTAAAGGCAACAACTCTGCAATATATCACTTAATCTTTAATTACGGAAACAACTGTCCTCATGTTATTTAGGTGAATACCTTATGCATCCTACATGAATGCTACAAAACCACTCCTTAAAGAGCCATGCAAAAGCTAATTACCTTTTTGAGTTAGCCTGGATCACAGATTTTCTAAGAGAATCACCCAACTACATTACTAATGGTGGGCCATGGCTTTTGCAAGAAAATTGGGGTTGCCTTATCTAGCAATTTAATGATTATCCTACTGTAGTTTTCTAAAGTAAGGACACATTCTCACATGAAGTCAAGACCTCATTCAAGGGACAAGGTCATTGATAATGCAAGTAAACAAAAAGAGACAGAATCTATGTGGATGAATCCTTGGTAGTTAAGAGTTGAGATCTAGCTCTCTTGGTCCTGATCAATGGCTCCTGAATTTGTATGCCTATCAGTACCACTAAAGGTGCTTTAAAAAACATATAGATTTCTATGCCCACATCCAAAGTCTGATTCAATAGGCATGGGGTATGTCCTATCATCTGACTATTTTAACATATGAACAGATACTTCTGATCAATGGTCACATTTAGAATTATTGTCATACCAAGGTCCATGATCCTTTTGGATCATGGGTACCTTTTAGAATCTGATGAAAGCTATGGGCCAATTTTTTAGAGGAATGCTGTATTAGTCCATTCAAATTGCCCCAACAAAATACCTTAGACGGGGTAATTTATGAACAACAGAAATTTATTGCTCACAGTTCTGAGGGCTGGAAAGTCTAAGATCAAGGCTCCAGCAGATTTGGTGTTTGGGTGGGGTGGGGGGCTTCCTCATAGAAGACACCTTCTATGTGTCCTCTTATGGTGGAAAGGGCAAAAAGTTTTCTTCAAACTTCTTTTATGAAGACACTAATCCCATTTATGAGAGCAGACTCCTCATAACCTAATCACCTCCCTTAAACCCTACCTCTTAATCTTCTCACATTGGGGATTAAGTTTCAACATCGGAAATCTGGGGAGACAAAAAAATTCAGACCATAGCAAATGTGCATATAGAAAACAAAGTATAGGGAATGGTTTAAATAACAAGTCTAACCACATCCCTCTGCTACTTATAAGCACTCAATGATTCTGCATTACCTAGGAGATGGCGTTCAAACTCCTTTACATGGTTGTCTAGGTCTCATAATCCCAACCCTGATGCCTCTTGCTATTCTTCCAAGTGTCACTTTTTATTCAGCAATAGTGAACTATTTATGGTTACCTACACATATTTTATTGTTTTTAGCCTTCATGCATTTTGTCGTCCCTTCAAGCAATGTTGTCCCTACTGCCTAGAATTCTATTATCTTCATTTCCCAGACCTACCCCAGCTGATTTTTCACTGATTCTTTAAGAGTGAATTCAGTCAATACTTCCTCCAGAATTTCTGGTCTATTTTTCCCAGCAGCCGTCTCAGGGTATGCTAGATCAGATATCCTTTACCTGTTCTACCATAGCATCCTGTGCATATTTCACAGCATATACCACATTATAGTGGGGGTTTCTGTTTAGGTGCCTTTCTGGCACAAGACTAGGAGATATGTGGGGGCAAGGATAGTATCTTAGTCATTTTCGAGCACCAGTGATTATTTAGTGCCTGATCCAGAGTTAGTACTCAATGATTGTTTGTTGAATAACTTGGAAGAATTTCGAAGGCATGGGAAGGCACATTCAGATAGGGATGGTTGAATATGTCCTCTAAGACGTGGAAACAGAGTAGGTAGCTGGAAGTGCTTTGTTCAGAGGGTTATGTGTTAATAGAACTGAATTTTTAAAACTTTTATTTTAGGTTCAGGGGTACTATGTGCAGGTTTGTAATACAGAGACACTCATGTCACAGGAGTTTGTTGTACAGATTATTTCATCATGCAGATGCTAAGTCACTTGTTATTTTTCCTTATCATCTCCCTCCTCCTACCCTTCACCCTCAAGTAGGCCCCAGGGTCTGTTGTTCCCATCTATGTATCCATGTGTTCTCATCATTTAGCTCCCACTTATAAGTGAGAATATGCAGTATTGTGTTTTCTGTTTCTGTGTTAGTATGCTAAGGATAATGGCCTTAAGCTCTATTCACGTTCCTGCAAAATATATGATCTCATTCTTTTTTAAGGCTGTATGATATTCCATGATGTATATGTACCAAATTTTCTTTATTCAGTCTGTCATTGATGAGATTTTAGTTGATTCCATGTCTTTGCTATTATGAATAGTAATGCAGTGAACATATGCATGCTTGTGAGTTTATCGTAAAATGATTTATATTATTTTGGGTATATATCCAGTAACAGGATTGCTGGCTCGAATGGTAATTCTGTTTTTATCTCTTTCAGGAATCACCACACTGCTTTCCACAATGGTTTTAAACTCCCACTAATTTAAACTAATTTAAACTCCCACTAACAGTGTATAAGCATTCCCTTTTCTCCACAACCTCACCAGCATCTGTTATTTTTTGACTTTTTAATAATAGCCATTCTGAATAGTGTGAGATGGTATCTCATTGTGGTTTGATTTGCACTTCTCTAAGAATGATCAGTGATATCGAGCTTCTTTTCACATGCTTGTTGACCATACATATGTCTTCTTTTGGAAAGTATCTGTTCATATACTTCGCCCACTTTTTTTTTTTTTTTCTTTTTAGTTGGAATCTCACTCTTTTCGTTCAGGCTGAAGTGAAGTGGTGTGATCTTGGCTCACTGCAACCTCTGCTCTCCCGGTTCCAAGTGAGTCTCCTGCCTCAGCCTCCCTAGTAGTTGGAATTACAGGTGCCAGCCACCACACCTGACTAATTTTTGTATTTTTAGTAGAGATGGGGTTTCACCATGTTGGCCAGGCTGGTCTCCAATTCCTGATCTCAGGTGATCCACCCACCTCGGCCTCCCCAAAGTTCTGGGATTATAGGCGTTAGCCACCGCCCCTGGCCCTTGGCCCACTTTTTAATGGGGTTGTTTTTTTCTGGAAAATTTGTTAAATTCCGTATAGATGGTAGATATTAGACCTTTGTCAGATATAAAATCTGCAAATATTTTCTCCCATTCTGTAGGTTGTTTACTATATTGATAGTTTATTTTGCTGTGCAGAAGCTCTTTAGTTTAATTAGATCCAATTTGTCAATTTTTGCTTTTGTTGTGAGTGCTTTTGGAGTTTTTGTCATGAAGTCTTTTCCAGGGCTGATGTCCAGAATGCTATTTCCTAGGTTTTCTTCTAGGGTTTTTATAGTTTTGCATTTTAAATTTAAGTCTTTAATACAGCTTGAGTTGATTTTTGTATACGGTGGAAAGTAGGGTTTTAGTTTCAATCTTCTATATATGACTAGCTTGTTATCCCAGGACCACTTATTGACTACAGAGTCCTTTCCCCATTGCTTGTCTTTGTCAGCTTTGCTAGAGATCAGATGGTTGTAGGTATGTGGCATTATTTCTGCATTCTCTGTTCTGTTTCATTGGTCTGTGTGTCTGTTTTTGTACCAGTACCGTGATTTTGGTTACTGTAGCCCTGTAGTATAGTTTAAAGCCAGTTAACTTGGTATTCCTTTTGCTTAGGCTTGCCTTGGCTATTTTGGCTCTTTTTTGCTTTCAGGTAAATTTTTAAGTAGTTTCTTCAAGTTCTGTAAAGAATGTCATTGGTAGTTTGATAGGAATAGCATGGAATCTGTAAATTGCTTTGGGAAGTATGGTTATTGTAATGCTATTGGTTCTTCCTATCCATGAGCATGGAGTGTTTTCCCATTTGTTTGTGTCATCTCTGATTTCCTTGAGCAGTGTTTTGTAGTTCTCCTTATAGAGATCTTTCATCTCCCTGGTTAGCTGTATTCCTAGGTATTTTATTCTTTTTGTGGCAATTGTGAATGGGATTGCGTTCTTGATTTGGCTCTCAGATTGGCTGTTGTTGGTATACATAAATGCTAGTGATTTTTGTACACTGATTTTATATCCTCAAACTTCGCTGCAGTTGTTTATCAGCGGAACAAGCTTTTGGGCTGAGACTATGGGAAATCATGTTGAATGAAAACAGGCATACTTTGACTTCTTCTCATCCTATTTGAATATTCTTTATTTCTTTCTCTTGTCTGACTGTTCTGGCCTGGACTTCAATACTGTGTTAAATAGGAGTGGTGAGAGAGGACATCCTTGTCTTGTGCTTGTTTTCAAGGGGAATGCTTGCATCCTTTGCCCATTCAGCATGATGTTGGCTGTGGGTTTGTTTTTGGACTTTTTTTTTTTTTTTTTTTTTACTCTGTCGCCCAATTTTGGAGTGCAGTGGCACAATCATGGCTCACCCCAACCTCCACCTCCTGGGTTCAAGTGATTCTCCTGCCTCAGTCTCCCGACTAGCTGGGATTACAGGGACACACCATCATACCTGGTTAATTTTTGTATTTTCAGTATAGATTGGGTTTCAACATGTTGACTATACTGGTCTCAAACTCTTGACTTCAAGTCATCTGCCCGCCTTGAGCTCCCAAAGTGTTGGGATTACAGGTGTGAGCCACTGTGCCCAGGCTGGATTTGTCATAGATGCCTCTTATTATTTTGAGGTATGTTCCTTTAGTACCCAATCTATTGAGTTTTTAACATAAAGGTATGTTGAATTTTATCAAAAGCCTTTTCTGCATCTATTAAGATAATCATGTGGTTTTTGTCTTTTGTTCTGTTTATGTGATGAATCACATTTATTGATATGTGTGTGTGTTGAATCAACCTTGCATCCCAGGAATAAAACCTACTTGATTGTGGTGGGTTAGCTTTTTGAGGTGCTGCTGGATTTGGTTTACAAGATTTTGTTAAGGATTTTTGCATCAATGTTCATCAAGGATATTGTATTGGCCTGAAGTTTTATTTTTTTGTTGTGTCTCTGCCACGTTTTGGTATCAGGATGATGCTGGCCTCATAGAATGGATAGGGGAAGAGTCCTTCTTCCTCAATTCTTTTGGAAGAGTTTCAGTAGGAATGATAACAGCTTTTCTTTGTACATCTGGTAGAATTCAGCTGTGAATCCTTATGACTCTGGGCTGTTTTTGATTGGTAAGGTATTCATTACTGATTCAATTTCAGAGCTCATTATTGGCCTCTTCAGGGAACCAATTCCTCCCTGGTTCAGTTTTGGGAGATGTATGTGTCCAGGAATTTATCTATCTCTTCTAGGTTTTCTATTAATAGTTTGTGTGTATAGAGGTGTTTGTAGTAGTCTCTTATGGTTATTTGTATTTCTGTGGGGTCAGTGGTAACTGCTCTTGGCCTTTTCTAACTGAGTTTACTCGAATCTTCTCTCTTTTCTTCTTTATTAGTCTAGCTAGTCGCCTATCCTTTTTTTTTTTTTTTTTCAAAAAATTAAATCCTGGATTCATTGATCTTTTGAATGGTTTTTTGTGTCTCAATCTCCTTCAGTTCAGTGCTGATTTTGGTGGTTTCTTGTCTTCTGCTAGCTTTGGAGTTGTTTGCTCTTGCTTCTCTAGTTCTTTTAGTCGTGATATTGGGTCATTAATTTGAGCTCTTTCTAACTTTTTGATGGAGCCATTTAGTGCTATACATTTCCCTCTTAACACTGCTTTAACTGTGTTCTAGAGATTTTGGTATGTTGTATCTTTATTCTCAGTAGTTTCAAAGAACTTCTTGATTTCTGCCTTAATTTAATTATCAACCCAAAAGTTATTCTGGAGCAAGTTGTTTAATTTCCATGTAATTGCATGGCTTTGAGTGATTTTTTTTTAGACTTAACTTCTATTTTTATTATGCTGTAGTCTGAGCGTGTGCTTAGTATAATTTCAGTTATTTTGCATTTGCTGAGGATTGTTTTATGTTTGATTGTGTTGTCAATTTTAGGGTATGTGCCATGTGGTGATGAGAAGAATGTATATTTTGTTGTTTTGGGGTGGAGAGTTTGGTAGACATCTATCAGATACATTTGATCCAATGTTGATGTCAGGTCCAGAATATCTTTGTTAATTTTCTGCCTTGATGATCTGCTTAATACTGTCTGATACTGTCTATACTGTCAGTGGAGGGTTAAAGTCTCTTGCTATTACTGTGTGGGAGTCTAAGTCTCTTTGTAGGTCTTTAACAACTTGCTTTATGCATCTGGGTGCTCCCTGGTGGGTGCATATATATTTAGGATAGTTAGTTCTTTTCATTGAATTTAACCTTTTCCATTATGTAATGCCCTTGTCTTTTTTGACCTTTGTTGGTTTAAAGTCTGTTTGGTCTGAAATTAAGATTACAATCCTTGCTTTTTTTCTGATTTCCATTTGCTTGGTAGATTTTCCTTCATCCATTTATTTTGAGCCTACGGCTGTCATTGCATGTAAGGTGAATCTCTTGAGGACAGCATACCATTCGATCTTGCTTCTGTATTCAGCTTGCCACTCTGGGTTTTTTTTAATGGGACATTTAACCCATTTGCAAAGTTAGCATTGATATGTGAGAATTTTATCCTGTCATTGTGTTGTTAGCTGGTTATTATTGTGTGGTTGCTTTGTAGTGTCACTGCTCTGTATACTTAAGTGTGTTTTTGTATTGGCTGTTAATGATCTTTCCTTTCCATATTTAGTGCTCCTTTCAAGATCTTTTGTAAGGTGGGTGTGGGGTTAATGAACTCCCTCAGCATTTGCTTATCTGAAAAGAGTCTTATTCCACCTTTGCTATGGAATCTGAGTTTGGCTAGATATGAAATTCTTGGTTAAAGATTTTTTTTTTTCCTGAAGAATGTTGAATATAGATCCCCCATCTCTTCTGGCTTGTAGGTTCCCTGCTGAGAGGTCTGCTGTTAGCCTGATGGGATTCTGTTTGTAGGTGACCTGTGCATTCTCTCTGGCTGCCTTTAACATTCTTTCTTTCATTTTGACCATGGAAAATCTGATGAATTTGTGTCTTGGGGATGATCTTCTTGTATAGAATCTTGCAGGGGTTCTCTGAATTTCCTGAATTTGACTGTTGGCCACTCCAGTGAGGTTGAAGAAATTTTCACAGATGATATACTGAAATATATTTTCCAAATTGTTTGGTTTTTCCCTGTTCCTTTCAGGGATGCCAATGATTTGTTGATTTGATGTCTATATAATCCCATATTTCTTGAGGTTTTGTTCATTCCTTTCCATTCTTTTTTCTTTATTTTTATCTGACTGCCTCATTTTAGAGTCAGTCTTCGAGTTCCAACATTCTTTCCTCAGCTTGGTCTATTCTGCTGTTAATACTTGTGATTGCATTGTGAAATTCTTGTAGTGTGTTTTTCAGCTCTGTCAGTTTCATGAGGTTCTTTTTTATACAGGCCATTTTATCTGTCAGCTCCCATATCATTTTATTGATTCTTAAGAACTCAATTTTTGAACGCAGAGAGAGAACATTGTGTCTTACCAAACAGAATAGGTGATCTCATGCTTCTTTTGTTTTTCTTTTTGTTATCCCCCAATATTAGTAAAATAACTTTTTAACCTACAGGACCTTATTTTTCCTGTGCTGTGAGAAATATAGAGCAGAAAGTTAAAATGGATACTCTACCCTATCACGCTCCCCAAGTAGCGGATCTTCTTTTGTGCTAGTCTTAGAACTGGATTTCTGTGTTTGTTTGTTTTGTTTTGCTTTGCTTTCCTTTCGGTTTTTATTGAAGAAGGTGTGCAAGAGTCCACTAGTCATTCAATTATTCACATTCATTCATTCACTCAAAAATTATTTGTGAAGTGCCTGTCAGCAAAGTCAAACGCTTGACTACCTTACTAAAGTTTTCTCCTCTTCTAGAAACAAAAGCCCTTAAACTATAAAAATTGATTTAAAAATCATCAGAAAGCCATTTTTCATCTATCAAGCTGTTGGTATACATGCATGCATGTGCATGTGCACATACACACATGCATATTAACCGGATTTGTCTGAGAAAGAAAAACTTTCTCATCTGAGACCCTAATGCTTTCTGTCAATGTAGGGGAGTTCTGAGGCTGCATCTGACATCAATCTTGGCAAGCTCAGTGCTCAGGAAAGAAAATTAACAGGTGGAGCAGGAAGCTGAGGCCCTTTTTGCCGTTTTTGTTTTTAATATTCACTTTCTTCTTTATACCACCAGATGGGTGGTGGTTTATCCCTTGATATATTTAGCAACCTGCTATAAAAATTACTGTACTCTGGAAGGAAGAAGGAATGAGTATAGATGATATTTTTTAAAAACCAATTCATTATTATTAAGTTAGATTTTTTCTCTTTTGGTAATTGGTGGGCAAAGCAGTAACCTGAAAGCCATGTAATACATTATGAATCAGAGTATGAGAACACACAACAGCTTTGTAAATAGGTCTGGAACATGTTTCACTATAGTATTCTACCATAAGTGGGATGTGAAAAACATGATGTGTCTTATACCCTGGTTCTGCTGTATAGACTAGGGTAGGCTATTAAGGTCTAGCTTGGCCAGGCACAGTGGCTCATGCCTGTAATCCCAACACTTTGGGAGGCCGAGGTGGGTGGATCACAAGGTCAGAAGTTCAAGATCATCCTGGTCAAGATGGTGAAACCTAGTCTCTACTAAAAATACAAAAATTAGCTGGGCATGGTGTCAAGCTACTGGGGAGGCTGAGGCAGCAAATTGCTTGGACAACCCGGGAAATGGAGTGTGCAGTGAGCTGAGATTACGCCACTGCACTCCAGCCTGTGTGACAGAGCAAGACTCCATCTCAAAAAAAAAAGTGGGGGGCGGATCTAGCTCTAGCTTAACCAAAGGCTTGTGACTAGATGTCTCCTGACAGGGTATTTATCTGGGGGAATCTAAAAGAAGTATAGACAGTGTCTGCATCAAGGACATGGTCCTGGGGGATCAGGGGTATCATCATCCCCATGAAAGCTGGGTAAAAAAAACAAGAAGATTCCATATGGTGAAAATATGTCACAGTTAGAGAATATGATAATCAGAAACAGTACATGAGGTATTGTGAGTAGTGAGCCAGTGAAAATCATTCAAATAAAAGGCTATGGACTTCTACTTCTGACGATGGTGGTGTTACTTGTAGCAGACCAAACCTACCATCAAGAACAACTAGAAAGGCACAGAAAATATGTTTGAATAAGTGGGGAAACTTTCAAGGTATGCAGGACTCTTGAGGCACTTATACTGAGAGGAAAGGGGAACTTAATGAGGCAAGCACAATGTTCTGTCCCCTAATTTATCCATGGGGTATTTGCCTATTGATAAGCTTTGTTAGATGAGTGGCTGAGAAGCTGGACAGAAAAAGGCCACAAGAGGCAGAGAATCCAGCAGAGCCCTTGGGAATCTCATGATGCTGAAGAGATAAAAATTAGATTTGTGACCACAAAGGCAGCCATGACTTGAGAAATCAAGATTCTGGAAAGAATATTTTGGAGAGAACAGAAAATGTCTGAGATTTTCAGTAAAAGTCATGGGATAAAAATCAAGAGGAGTTTCATCAGCTTTCCAGTAGTAAGGAGACACAAATGGTAATCTAAGAGCCACAAAGGAAGAAAAGTTCTAAGTACCTTGGACTCAGTCATGACCCTTGAAGGGCTAACTCTAGGACTGGAGGCAAACAGAAATTGCCTAAACTTTCAAAGTCTGAAATGCCGCCTTGAATATGTTAATTAGAATGACATGATCTACTTCAACATGCTTTTTCCTCTTTTGATGTTCATTCCCCGAATCTGCCATATGTATGAATATGCCCCGAAAGTGACCTTGTAGAATTTCTGAGACTAAGACTAAAAGAAGCCTTGCTGCTTTCACTTAGGCCTTTTGGAAAGTTCTCTATTGACATGTCCACTCTGTGGGAAGCCAGTTGTCATGAAGAAGTCATACTACCTTAAGACCACAATGTGTTGAAAGTGAATCTAGCCAGCTCTCATCTGTTCCAGCCATCCCAGCCCAGGGAATAAATATGTGAGTAAAGGAGCTAGCTCCACAGGAGACACCATGTGGACAAAAACAGAGGCTCCATACATACGGCTTTATTTAATTTGTCCCAATTATCTTCAGCCATTTGAATCACCCCAGCTGTGACTATAAACAACATGGAGCAGAGATGAGGTATCCCTGCTGGATCCTGCCTGAATTCCTAACCCACAGGATCAGAAGCTTGATAAGTGCTTACTTTTGTATTGTTTTTGAGACAGAGTTTCACTCTTGTCACCCAGGCTGGAGTGCAGTGGCACTATATAGGCTCACTACAGACTTGACAGCCTAGACTCAAGTGATCCTCTCACCTCAGCCCCAAGTAACTGGAAGTACAGTCATGTGCCACCACTCCTGGCTAATTTTTGCATATTTTAAATAGAGATGGAGTTTCACTACATTGTCCAGGCTGGTCTTGAACTCCTGGGCTCAAGTGATCCTCCCACCTTGGCCTCCCAAAGTGCTGGGATTATGACTTTTTTTTAATGCAACTGACTCTCTGGGTAATGTTGTTACACAGCAATAATTAATGGAAACGTCCTAATTTGGCTATCTGCCGTATATGATTGAGTGAATCTTCTCTGAAGGAAAACAACATCAGTGGAAGTGCTTATAGTTTTTCATATATAATATCCAGCCTTCAATCAAAAAGTATAATTTCTATCAAAAATAAGACAAAGAGAAAGATAAATCATAGGAACAAAACTACAGGTGATACAAAATTGGAGTTAGTCAGATATAAGCTTTAAAGTCACTGTGATTAATATGTTAAAGAAAATAGATGACAATATGGGAACTTTCACCAAACCTGAGATCTAACTGAAAAATAAAGAATTAAATGGAAACTGTAACAGATTGAGCATAGGTGAAGAGATCATTACTAAACTTGAAAATCTAAAGTAGAAAAATCCAGATTAAGCATAGAGACAAATAAACAAAAAAGATAGGAAGGAAAGAAGGAGGAGAGAGGAAAGGAAAGAAAGAAGGAAGGAAGAAAGGAAAGGTAAAGGAAGGAAGGAAGAGAGAGAGATAACAACAAAGAAGAAATAAAGAAACCAAGAAAGAAACCAAGAAAGAAAGAAAGAAAGAAAGAAGAAAGAAAGAGAAAGAAGAAAAGAAGGAAAGAAAAAGAGAAAGAAAGAAAGAAAGAGAAGAAAGAAGGAAGGAGTGGGCATAAACAATTTATGAGGCAATAAAAACACCAAACATATGTAGAATTATAGTTTTATAAGAAAAGAAAAAAAATGGACAAAGAATATATGAATAGAAAATCACTGAGAATTTCCCCAAATTGATAAATGATATCAAAACATACATACACAAATCCACATGAATTTCAAGCAAAACAAATAAAGATTGTAATTAAAGACAATGAGGGACGTGGAGTAGAATATCCCCAAAAGCAGACATAAAATAGTATCTATTGAAATATAAACATTTTAAATGTATTTCTGCACTTTTATGTTGATATGGTTTGGGTTTATGTCCCTGCCCAAATCTCATTTCAATGTGCTTTTCTTGTATTTGGGCCATTTAGGAATCAATAATAATAATAATATTAAAAAGAAGCAGCTGCTTCTCATCTCTGAAGCAGAAGATTCAAATTATATAGCTATGTCACTGAGTCCTGGCTAACACAGAAACCTCTCAACCTGTTTAGAAGAATCCGTGGCCATTAGTGGAAATATTAGTACAACATCAGAGTGGTCAACTTTGATGATCCCCATGCAGCACTTGTAAAATTCCATATTTTACAAATTTCCCCATTCCTTTTCATTTTTCTCTGAGGTTATTGTGGTGAAGCAATCTGCTTAAGGTCTCAAATTAGTCAGTGGCTGTATCAATTAAGCTGATTTCAGAGACAAGTGCTAGCAGTAACAACTCAACAGCTGTAAACAATTAAGAAATTTACTGATTCACATAACTGCAATCCAGGAGCGGTACATAATTCAAGATTTTTTTAATCTAGAAGCTCCATAGTGTGCTCCAGAGCTCAGATTCCCTCTGATATTCACAGTTTTAGTGTTGTCCTAAAAACAGCTCCTTTAATGGTCATAGAATGGAGGCTTTTTCTTTCACACTCAGTAGGTAAGATGGTTTGGCTGTGTCCTCACCCAAATCTCATCTTGAATTGTAGCTCCCATAATTCCCACGTGTTGTGGGTGGGGGCGGGACCCAGTGGGAAATAATTGAATCACGGGGGTGGGTCTTTCACGTGCTGTTCTCATAATAGTGAGTCTCATGAGATCTAATGGTTTTATAAACGGGAGTTCCCCTGCACAGGCTCTCTTGCCTGCTGCCATGTAAGACGCGACTTTTCTTCTCCTTCGCCCTCCACCATGATTGTGAGGCCTCTCCAGCCATGTGAAACTGTGAGTCCATTAAGCCTCTTTCCTTTATAAATTAGTCTGGGGTTTGTCTTTATTAGCAGTGTGAGAATATAGTAGACAAAGAGGATCACTTAAAGAAGATGTACCTGAAGGGTGAGCAAGAACTTTCTCAGAATCCCTCAGCCATATCCCTTCTCATTTGCCAGTGGCCCAATTTGGATTCACACATCCATCAAGGAACCAATCATTGCCAAAGCAGGGAGAAGATTCTCTTAAGTCAATCAGGCACACTCCTGAACCACAAAAAAATATGGCTCCCTTAAGGAGGACGGCAAAATACATGTGAGATAGGAAATCAGCATTGTCTACCATGGTGGTTCAACTGAAACACGAGCCAGGTCCTTCCTGTCTACCATGTCATTTCTCATCTGAAAAATCTTTACAACTTACAAGTAATTGAGAAAATGGTTAGTCATGTTGTTAAATAGCTATTTTCCTTACAAAAGGACAATATGTTTTCTTTAAATAGTGAACTTCTTACCAGTAATTAAAAGAGGCTATAATATAGAAGGATCTGATTTTCCTATGACTTTCGATAATAAGTTACTAACATTAAGCCATGTCTTCCTGTGTGAAAATCATCCCCTCCCTCGTTCTAACTTTCAGGACATTAGATGTAACTGGGACCACTCCAGGAACACTAAAAGCCACTGCTTTATTACAAACGGTATTTTGCTGCTCATTAAAGTAGATACATTACACTTAATGAAAGCTCAGTAAGTTATAAGCAAGCATTCTCAGGAGGAAGTCATCATGACTGCCAACCTGGTGCTTTCAGCTGTGGAGCATCCTCAGGGGCTAGATGGAGGCGTGCGGGGGAAGTTGGAGCTTCTACCTACAGATGTCTTGGCACTGGAGGCTGCTTTCTTTGAGCCTAGCCCTCCAGGCAATTGATCCTGATCCTTTGGCTCAGAGAATCATTATTGTTTTTAGCTTTGCAGCAGAAGAGCAATCAAGACAAATGAAGAAATTAGAACCATACTCAGGCTTCACCAAGTCTTGCAGCAGTGCCCAGAAAAGCCCACTGGGAACGTTCCATAGAGACTCCACAGCACTTAGGCAGTGACTATATCAGGTTAGACTAGAAAGTGTGGGCTTCCACAGGGCAGAGGAACATGGCCCAGGAAGAAGGGGTGAAGCCTCCCTCAAAGATAAAGTATGCTATAAGGGATCCCAGATCCAATCAAGAACCTAAATCCCAACTCCAACCTCCATGCAATTTCTCCCCCTCAATTCTTTTATTTTGTTAATGTCTGCATCATCTGTCAGTTACTCAAGCTTGAAGCCTCACGGTTACATCTGACTTCTTCTCCCTTATCCCCCATTTCTGATCAACTGTCAAGAGATGTCAGTTCTATCTCCTTGACTCCTCTTCTTTCTGCCTCTTCCTCTCCATTCTATTTGCTGTCAGCCTAATTCAGAACCTCATTAACTCTTGTTGGATTATTAACATGGCTTCATCACTGGCCTATTCATCTTCTACCCCTCTGCTGTCCAACCACTCTATTAATTGCTGAATTGATTTTTTTTTCTTTTCTTTTTTTTTTCTTTTTTTTTTTTCTTTTCTTTTTTTTTCTTTTTAGACGGAGTCTCGCTCTGTCACCCAGGCTGGAGTGCAGTGGTGCTATCTCAGTTCACTACAAGCTTGCCTCCCGGGTTCACGCCATTCTCCTGCCTCAGCCTCCCAAGTAGCTGAGACTACAGGTGCTCACCACCATGCCCAGCTAAGTTTTTGTATTTTTGGTAGAGATGGGGTTTCATCATAGCCAGGATGGTCTCCATCTCCTGACCTCGTGATCCACCCGCCTCAGCCTCCCAAAGTGCTGGGATTACAGGCATAAGCCACCATGCCTGGCCTGCTGAATTGATTTTCATAAAGCACAGCTCCAATTCTGTCACTTTCTGCTTACTGAAAAACTTAAAAGTCCACTTTCCCTACAAAAACACATCACAATCCCTATCTTAGATTTAAGAACTTTGATATTCTGATATCCCCAGCCTTATCTTCTAACTCTCCCCTGAATATTCTCCTTCACACAAGGCTTCTCAAAATTTCCCAAGTATATCCCACGTTTCCCTCTCTGATTCCTGTCTAAGAGTCACTCTGTATCTGGAATCCCTCAAATCTCCATTTCCAACTACCATTTATCCTCTTAGATCCCGCTGTTATGTTACAGCCTTGGAGGACACACTCACCAGTTGTGATCTATCCATCTTCTGAAAATCCAATAAGCATTACCTTTCTGCTGTTGCACAAACATCTCTATTTTTCAAGTATAAACCATAGCTTTCCCACTGTATTCAATTCATTTTATCCATTAATTACACAAATATTTATTGAGTGGGGCATTATTACTGTTACAGGCAGTAGAGACATCATAATGGATGCACAAAACAGACCCAAACCCCCACTATCTTAGAGTTTATATTTTATTAGAGGAGAAAACAATAAGATTAAGAAGAAAAATCTGTAATATATTAGGTAGTGGTGAATACAAGAGAGGAAAGAAAAAGCTGAGAAAGGGAAAGGAAGTGTTAGCACAAGGGGGTTGACATTTTAGATGCAGTGGTCAGGAAAGCACCCATTGAAAAGATGATTTGAAGTGAAATTGTGAAAAAGGTGAGAGAGCCAACCATGCAGATATCTTGAGGTAAGAGTACTCAAGGCAAGGGAAACAGAAAATGTGAAGATCTTGGAGCAGAAGCTTGCCTGGTGTGCTCGAAGAACAGGAATGGGACCTGCATGGAATGAACATAACAGAGTGTCCCTGAATGTAAAGATTGTACAGTGGTTGTTAGGCAAATTCTGATGTTGGAATAGTTTTGCCTTTGCCCCACTGACCTTTTGTCCAAAGCATCTTCTGAGTTTCAAAAAGGACAGAGAACTGAGAGTCCTCTGAGCTTCCAGACATGCTTATGTGACTGTTTTCAGCCACCTGTCAGTAAATGACTGTTTTGTACTGGGTGAACTGAGACTTGCTTTCATTAAAACTGGGGGTCAGCTGCCAACTGCTCCATTTCTTCTTGTATTCATCCAACAAGTATTTATTCAATACCTACTGTGTGCCAGACACTTTTTTAGGCTTTGGGGATTGTATTAGTTTGCCCAAGCTTCCATAAAAAGGAGCACAGACTGAGAGGCTTAAACAACAGAAATTTATTTTCTCACAGCTTTGGAGAGTGGAAATCCAAAATCCAGATGTCAGCAGGGTTGGTTTATTCTGAGACCTCTCTCCCTGGCTTCTGATGACCATCTTTTTTTCTGTGTTTTTACATGGTCTTCCCTCTGCTCATGCATGTCTGTGTCCAAATTTCTTCTTCTCACGGGGACATCATATTGGATTAGGGAATCATCCTAAAGTTCTTTAACATATGAGTTTTGGGTGAACACAATTCAGGCCATAGAAGGGACATAGCAGAGCACAAGAAAAACAAGTGCTGAGAGGCAGCTTCTTCTGAATGTGATCTATTTGCTCACAATGCTCTGTTGTCTTATCTCCTGAGTCACCTCACAATAAAGTAATGCACTGAAGAGGAGCACACAGATTCAATTTCAGCAGCAAAGGAGCTTTTCTAGATGGGGTGCTGAATCCTTCCTCTCCTTTGCAGGAAACACTGATCCTTTACAAATATATGCCATTACTCACTGACAGTATACCCTATTACTGTTTTTGCTGATTCCATGCAAAGCGATAAATTTAGCCTAACTCCTACTGAGTTGTAGGTAAAACACATTTAGAATTACAGAAGAAGAAATAGCAAGCTGTCTGCAAAAATGTATTTAGTGGCGGGATGACTATAATCTGTGAAGAGTGTGTTCAGCTATAGCTATAATAGCATTATGGCTTGCTTTCACCAAGCATTTGTTCTATTACAGGCTTTGTGCTAAATGTGTTATGCACATTACCTCATTAATCCACAAAACAATACCTTAATATCATCATTCCCATTTTTCAGATGAGATGAGGTCACTTAGCCCAGTTTTGGGCACCTGTCTACTTGCATCCAGAGCCTGTGTTATTACCTGCCAACGGCACTGCTCATAAGAGGTAGGCGTCAATTCTTATCTAGGGAGGGATAGAGTAGGAAGTGATAGTTGGTGAAGCTTTGCTGAACTTTAAATTATATAACTCTAGAACTGGAAGGGCCTGATGAGATCATTTAGTCCTTGCTCAAGGACATACCTTTAGGTGAGTTAAAAAGTTATAGCTATATACTTGGGAGGCTGAGGCAGGCAAATCACGAGGTCAGGAGATCAAGACCATCCTGGCTAACACACGGTGAAATCCCGTCTCTACTAAAAACACAAAAAAATTAGCCGGGCATGGTGGCGGACACCTGAAGACCCAGCTACTCGGGAGGCTGAGGCAGGAGAACGGCGTGAACCCAGGAGGTGGAGCTTGCAGTGAGCTGAGATTGCGTCACTGCACTCCAGCCTGAGCGACAGAGCTAGACTCCATCTCAAAAAAAAAAAAAAAAAAAAGTTATAGCTATACACATAAGCAGAAAATATATTTTTAAAAAAGGTTACAGCTGTAATTCTGGTTTTCTGATTCCAAATCTGGTGTTTTTATCACCAGGAGGTCCCTTTGATTCTTCATTTATCATATAACAATAACCATGATGAAAAAACATAATAAATTATTTCTACAGGGCCTATTAGATCTCTAAATATCTTTACCTACTTAAAAACAAACAAACAAAATGGGCTTTAATTGGTTAAACAGGAAATTTCCTGGGCTCCTCCAGACAAAGGGAAATTTATTCATGAGAAACAAAAAATGTCTTAGAAGCCATGTTTCTCACCAATGTGAGTTGTTTTAAGCCTGAATTCCAGCCATTAATGGATTGACTAGAATGAGCAGGCTGTAACTCTTGGGCATCACCCACAGGCAGGAGCAAAAAGCTTTCAGAATCAGGACATGAGACACTCAAGGTAAAGAGCAGAATTGCAGCATGAAGGAAATTCAAGGAGAAGTCATTTCTAGGGTAAAGCAAGAGATTAATGTATTATTAAGATTTTTTGGTAGCAAGCAACATAATCCTATGGTGGCTAAAATATGGAGATGAGCGGAGTGATGCATGTGGAGAAATGTATTGTCATGCTGGAATGAAAGGAAAGCTGAAGAAACTGCGCTTGTAACAGAGAGGAACGAGGAACCTCCATATGGTCTCAAAAACTAGAATGAATGAACATACACTATATCTTCTACTGTAGTTTCATTTCATTCAATAACTAAAATGCCAGAAGAAAAAGTCCAACTGGCCAAGCTTAGGTTACTTGCCTGCCCTTGACTGTACTGTGTGGTTAACGCAAGCACATGTAGAGGCAGCATCCCAGTACAACTTCAGCTGCCGTAATGGGAGCACAGGCACCTGGGTTTACCACCCTTTCCATTAAGAACACAAAATGATCTCAGGACCCCTTTATACTCTTAATTCCTGATGATCCCAAGGAGCTTTTTTTGTGTGTGTGGATTCCATGTTAGATACTAAAAATTAGCATTTTAAATATATTTATTTATTAATTCATCTATAAGTAACAACAGTATACTCATTCATATGAACATAAATTATATATTTTAAAAATGAAAATTACTATATTTTCTAAAATAAAAAACATTACTGGGAAGAGCAACGTTATTTTCTGTTTTTGCAAATCTCTTAATGTCTGGCTTAATAGAAAACATAGAAATTCTATCTGCTTTTGGATTTACTTTGCTGTGATATTTTATTTTGGCTAAAGTATATGAATAAAAGCTTGCCTCACACAGATGTGTGGTAGAAAAGGGAAGGAGTATTTTAATAGCCTTTCAGATAATTATGGAGATTCTTTCTTGATACTATACCAAAACTTGATAAGTAGTAGTTTCTTAAAACTTTGAAACCTTATTAATAAACTTTTTATACTTAGTTACATTAAAATCCATTAGTGTTTCTTGCACTTTGAATGAGGCTTGCCCAGGCATAATTTTGTATCATCATGCATTGGCCATTCAGAAAATATTGGTTCACTGAGTAATGCAGATCTTCCAAATATTGATCCATTTCATTTACAATATACAAAATCATAGTACTTAATATCACTACCAGTCTCATCAGAAGCATATTTAAATATTGGGAATCTGTCAAACTCATAGTGTCAGATACTAAGTTTTCTAATTTTAACATGAAACCTCAAAGTTTATTATTAGCAAAAAATCTTGTCAGTTGTTTTCCTTGAAGTGATAGGAGCATTTCCTTCATATTTGAGAGAGTG
>NW_012108130.1:308978-345082 GCF_000951045.1 Mandrillus leucophaeus
CTTTCTTTCTCACTTTTCTTGTCTTTCTTTCATTGTGAGTATGTGGTGGTGAAGAACACACCACAACACCTACTACCTTTTGGGGGCACTGCCTCAATTTGTGTAAAACACCAGTGCTTTGCTCCACCATTGCTTTTGTTATTTTAAATTTTCTGTTTGGAGACACATTTGCCTTAAAAATTTTCAAAAATAAAAATAATTCAAGGAACACGCAGACACTCTTTATTTTGATTCACCATTTAAAAATTTTTCTCCTTTTGCCTTATCGTTTACCCTCTTTCCCCACCTCTTTTCTTCCCCTCAATCATTTAAGTTTAAGTTACATACATCATGGCCATTTACCCTTAAATATTTCAATGTTTGTTTGCTAAGAGAAGGAATTTTCTCTTCAATAACCACAGTAGAGTTATCAACTTTATAAAGTTACACTGATAACATTTTTATTGTCTGTATTCCAGTTTTGTCTGTTGACCTAATGTGATAATTTACAAGTACAAGATCCAGTATCAGGTAGTATTGCATTTAGTTATCTTGTCTTTTCAGCCTCCTTTAATCTGAAACATTTCCACAACCTTTTTTTATGACACTTTTTAAAGAGTAGAGGCCATCTTCCTCCATGCATCCACTTATAAAAAGAAAAAAATAGAACATCCTTCGTTTTGTGTTTTTCTGATGTTGCATTGTGATTAGGTTCACATTATGCATCCTATGCCAGAATACTGCATGAGTGTCTTTCTCAGAAGCCACATGTGAAGTCACACGATCACCATATGCCTTTCATTAGTAACGTTAACTATGATCATTCGTCCAGGTGTGGTTCGAGTTTTCCACTCTTTAATTTTCCACTCTTTTAATTTTTAATTTATTTTATTTTTCTCTTTTACCACAATAAGTAGTGTGTGGTGAGATCCTTCAAGACCATGCAAATTCAGCTTCTCATAAAAATCTCCTAGATTTAGCATCCATTGATGGCTCTTGCCTGATCCAATCTTTGGAGATTACAACTATGGAGATTGCAAAATGATGATTCTCCAGTTTCAGCATCCCCTCCATATGTGCCAGTTAGCCTTAGCATTATACAGTAAGCAAGAGCCCTCTTTTATTCTCCTATGATGTGTCTATCTATCATCTATTTATCTTTTATTGGTCTAAACTCATGACTTTCTGTTTTTTTTTAATCGTTTATAGTATTTCCCAGAACTTAATTATTTTGGTCCTAAAATTGTCCCAGATCTAGCCAGGAGGAGCCTTCCAAGCTGTCTCCTATGTCTGTGATGTGGCCCAATCATTTTTTTCCTTGACCACCTTCTCACTTTCTGGCCTAATAAGTTGTTACTGGCTCATCTTTGTACCGACTTTGCTGCAATCCCTGGCTCAGCTATTTCTTTGAGGAGGCCTGGTTCCTTTTAACTCTCATGCTTTTGTACCATCAGTGCAAATGTCAAGTGAAAAGGGCATGTAAAGTCTTAATTTCATTATGAAAACAGTTTTAACTTCTTGGGTTTCCTGCAAATATTTCAGGGACTCCTTGTGGTCTGTGGACACTTTCAGAATTACTACTGAATATAAATTAATACTACTGAATATGAGTTAGCTGCATGGTAAGGTGTTTATAATTTGTCTTGCATAATGTGTGCTCAACTAGCCTCATTGGGGAGTTAAAGACTCTTAGTAGCTATAAGATCTTGGGTACTTACTTTGATATGCCTGGAATTAGAAATAATACGTACTACTTTGATATGCCTGGAATTAGAAATAATATTACTTACTTCTCAGGACTGTTGATAAGTAACTCATCTAAATGCCAGATTCGGGGCCCAATTCAGAGTGAATGCTTAGAAAGTGATGTCTTTAGGGGGCAGATAACTTGTTTCTTTAGTTCACACATCTTCAGATAGAGAAACATTAGTCAAGGAGTGGTATCCAAGGAGCCTCACCCACAGTGTATCTTACTTAGTGCTTGAGATCTTGACTTTGAGATGATGCTGTAGTGGTATGGGATATGGTGATCTTGGGAGAAAAGATGATTATATGTCACATATGAGACATAAGTAAAATGGGAGGATTCTGGCAAAATATAGTTTCCAAGATGGTCATGATAAGATCCATCGCACACACTCCTGTTACTATGTGACAGTGACACTCCTTTCATCAAGAAGTGAGGTCTATGTTCCCTCCCCTTGAATCTAGACAGAGCTATGGGTGTGGCAAAGTGATGCTGTGAGACATCCAAGGCCTAAAACTTGACCCAGCTTCCCAAGGGTCGCTCAAGCTGCTTCTCTTAGAAGCCAGCCTTGTGCTGTGAGAAAGCTCCAGTCACATGGAGAGGCCACAAGTGAGCCATTAAATGACAGAACCAACCACCACACATGCAAATGAAGAAGTGTTTGAGATATCTTCAGTATAGGCCACTATCTGGCTGCAGCCACATGAGAGACCTTGAGCAAGAACCGTCCAGCTGAGCCCAGTTATCCCTCAGAACCATGAGAGGTAATAATAAAGTGATGATATTGTTGTAGGCTACTACATTTTTAGCATGCTTGCTTACAGTCAGAGATCATAGTGCATATACATGGGTGGGCAAGGCTAGAAACTAAGAATGAGTGGCCTGCACCCCAAACATTGACTACTAAATGGGTCATGGGGATGTGTAGACACTTGTGCACACTTGGAGAATTCCCCAATAAGAAGTCTGATGATGAAAGATTCAGAAGAGAATTATATGTACTGATTTTTGTTGTGCTGGAACCAAATTGTAAAGTGTATGTAGTTTCTGGTATTGATGACAGATCACTGGCATTGATGACACACTCTGTGTGCCACTTGAGACAGCTGTGAATGTACCTACATCCTTTCCTTTCCTGTATCTCCCTCTCCTCTCCTGCACTTGTCCTCACATTTACTCTTCCCTCTCACAGCAGTTTGATAAAATAGGGAAAGAACATAAATTTTAAAGTTAAGAAGGCCTAGGTTTGAAAGGAAAATAAATCACTATATAAAAAAGATACCTGCACCCATAAGTTGATCACAACACTATTGACAATAGCAAAAATATGGAATCAACTTAAGTGCCCATCACTGAAAGACTGGATAAAGAATATGTGTTACATATACACAATGGAATACTATTCAGCCATAGAAAATTAAAATCATGTCTTTTGCAGCAACATGGATGGAACTGAAGGTCATTGTCTTAGGTGAAACCACTCAGACACGGAAGAGCAACTACTGCATGTGCTCACTTACAAATGAGAGCTAAATAATATGTCCACATGGGCATAGACTGTGGAATGGACAATAGAGATCCAGAAAAGTGAGAGGATGTGAGGGATATGAATGATGAGAGATTACTTAGTGATTATGATGTATGTTATTTGAGTGATGGATACCCTAAAAGCCCTGACTTCACCACTATGCAATCTATGCATGTAACAAAATTACAGTTCTACCCCATAAATTTACACAAATTAATAAAAAGAAAGCCTAGGTTTGAACCCACTTATTAGTTGCTTGACTTTGAGAAAGTTATTTTTTTTCTCTCCTAGCCTTACTCCTTCTAAGTTGAAACTAATACTACGTGGAGATACTGAGATGAGTAGTTGGCATTATTAAAAGCATTCAGCACATTGCTAGGCACATAGTAGGTCTAAAATACACAACACATGTTGCTTTGATTATTTTCCCTTGAATACAGCTGGAGTTTTCTCTTTTGCTTACTCCAAAGTTTCTTGGCCTCTGTCCCTATATTATCCCATTTCACAGATGCTGTTTTGTTTCCACTCATGGTTAGCTCTGCCAATGCATGCAGCATACCTACAAATTCCAGATGCTAAGAGAAAAGCCCTTGATTTAGGCTGAATGAGGAGATAATATTTGCTAAAATGCAGATGGCACATTAGGTACCTGTGGGAAGCTTGTGTATTGGATTGGAAACAAACAAAAACAAAATTTCCTGGCAAAAACAGGCTCTCAGTAGAGGGCAGGCAGGAAGGAACAGAGGTAAATGGAGGCCAACTGATATTGCAGTGTTGCCCTCCTGGAGCTAAATTACCTGAAATATTCTAACCATGGCCCAGGTACAAATGAAGTAGATGCCCTTAGGAAAGAGAGAGTGGCTATGTTTCTGGGGGAAGAAGAGTGATTTATCTGTAGGTTATGAAGGGAGAGTTCTCAGGAAGCTCCGAGGGATTCAGGCAGACAGTGCTGCCAGGAAACCCCCTACATCTTGGAGAATGAAACTGAAATCCACAGAATGTTTAATTATCCATCTTTGTGTTGAATAGTTGTGCAGATTAAATGGGCCTTATCAGGCAATGAGTACACAAAGTCAATGGGAGTTTCGAGGGCAGATCAAACACACCACGAGGAGTACTGTGAACTTTGCAACCAAACATGGGCAGATGCAGAGCCAAATGGTGTGATAAGGCACCACACAAATCTAGCTAGGCATGACAAACAGAAAGGGGTCACAGAGAAAACTGCATTCATTAAAGACCATTGCAATAAGCCACAAGAGTGGAAAATATGACTCCAAAGGAGAAAGCAAGAGCTGTTTTTGTCCAAGGATCCTCTCTGACAGATACTTGCATTTCTAAACAAATCTTTGTCTTTTGGCAACTGGTTTATATTTTCTAAACCCTGATACAAGTGTTCATATGGATCCACAGATTGTTAGTGCTAAAGAGAAACTTAGAGATCATCTCATTCCACCCATCGTATCTTGGCTAGGATACTTGAAGCCCAGAGAAGTCTAATGAATTCCTCAAGGTCACACAGCCAGTTTGGGGTATGGCCAATGCTAGAAGCTTGGCTGGTTGATTCCCAGTCCTATAGTCTTTCTTAGTCCTTCTTTTCTCTATATCATCTCAAAAATTACAGACTCTGCTCTTTCTTTGGTCAACCATCACTCATGGAAAATATTTATTAGATGCCTCCAGGTAATTCTACACTCATGTCTTTGCTCTAAGTGAGGTCACTTCCCCCTTCAGGGAGGTTCCTAATGATTTAAGCACAGAAATACACTTTAAAAACAAGTTATAATTCAGCAAAAACTAGTTCAAGATTGTTTATGTGTTTATTTCACTGATATTTATTAATTATCTACTATGCGGCAGCTACTGTGTTAATTGCCATAGTTTCAGTACTTAACAAAAAAGACAAACACAGAGAACAGAGACTCAACATATACATAAACAGTAGAAAGAGACCTGGCATTCATAGTTGACCATAAGTTTAATATATTGTGGGGAAAAAAGAAGTGTGTTCTATGAGGGCTGGGAAGTGGTTATTTTTGCTATGAATTAGTCAGATCTCATAATGTCATATTTGGCTCATAAAAACTGCAGAAGAATCAGAAAAAAGATTATTGTAGAGATTTTTAAAAATGACTCTCATACTCCTATAAAGACAAAAATAAAATGCAATGAGGTATTTAGATTTGGACTTAGAAACAGAAGAGATGACTTGAAACTAACTTCAATATGTGGAAATGCTAACTGCTTGTGTTCTTTCTTCATAAAGAAATTTGCAAAAGAAAATGAGCTTAAGATACAATAAGAGAGATTGTAATTGGACATAAGAAAGAAACATTTCTTAGCACTCAAGGTGATATACCTAGACCTTTGGATCTTTAGAGGTGGACAAAACTCCTCTTGTAGGTGAGCCCTTCTCCAAGTTCTTGGTCAGAACTGTTAGGGTGATTTTTTCATTCTTTCCCCCAGGGTTTTTGCAGATTCATGAAATCCTTGAGGAGTTACAGCCCTTGAGCTTCCACTCCGCCCCTCTGGCACTACCCATCACTTCTGATGGCAAGAACCACCTTTCCAGGACTTAGTGCCCAGGAGTTCTGTCTGCAGTCACCCAACCATGTCCACTAACACAGGGGGTTAGGGCCTTGTACTCAGAGTGGGGTTCTGGGCCCAGCAGCATCAGCACCATCCAAGAATCAGAATCTATAGTTTAATACAAGCCCCAGTGATTACTATTATTTGAAGTTTGAAAAGATTTGTTATAACACACTGTCGCCTGGGTCAGAAAGACTTGATTTCAGAGCTTGCCACTGCCATTGTCTGGCTCTATGACTTTGGCTAAGTCACCTAACTTATCTGAGATTCAATTTCTTTATCTGTAAAATGAGTACAAGAATTGTTACCTCTCAGGCTTTCAGAAATGCCCTTCCTTGTCACTTTATTTTAAATGAATCCTTTCTGATATATTTACCTTGGTCTTTTATTATTGTTTTTTCCTTGAGAAGAGTTATTACAGTTTTGATTTACTTTTGATTATACTGTTTGAGTGTAAGTTCCATGAAGGCAGAGACCACACCTGTCTTATTTCTTCTAGCATCCCTGGGACTTAGCACAGTGCCTGGTACCTAATGAGTGGCTCAATATTTGTTAAATAACTGAATACTGTAAATATTAAATTAGATGATGCAAGAGAAGCTCAAGGTCTAACTTGGAGAAAAGTGTTCACTAAATGACATCTGTCAACAAAATTGACTGTGTAATGTGTACTGCAAAAATGAAAATGAGAGACTTTTGCTAAAAAATGATAAAGAATTTCATTTGGCAATAGCAGATAACTAAACTAAGCACGGGACTCTTTCAACACTGTGCCTTTTATAACTGCACAGGTAGCGTGCCCCGGAAGCCAGTTCTAGCTATTGGCTATTACTATACTAGTGGTGATTCTGCCAGAGATGTTGCCACTACCGAGGATGTGTCATTTCCCCCTTCTTCTTGAGGTGTAAAGTCGTGGGCACATGCCCCACAAGTCACGTTGCCTTCCTGGGCTTAGCTCCCCCCTTGTTGCCAGGCTCAGGTGAGGAGGGCTAGAGAGAACCTGAAACTTGAGAAAGTATCAACTGGACATTGTCAGTTCAGCTGGCCCTAAAGTATTCCCCACAGCAAAACGCTGATTTACACATGATTGGTAAGTGGGGCATTCATTGAATCAGCAAAAGTTCTGCAAATGTGCGCTAAACGGAATTTTAAATGAGTTTCTGTAATGTATGGCTTTTAATTTACTTGATAATGTAAAAATACAATTCGAGATGAGGAACGAGGCAGACAGTCACTCAATTCTAATGTAACAACTTTTCTTTATGAAAGACTGAAAATAAGAGCAAAGGCTCAGAATGTAAAACAGTCATGAGGAATTGAAGCTGAAAAACGAGGAGAGATGAGCTCACTCAAACACAGCCAGCCTGGCCCTGGTTTCCAGGATTGGCTGAATTGGGGGGAAGATGACTATAGAAAGCAAAAGCAAAGTGCCTGCAGGGCTCCCAGCCCTGCTGGGTTTAGAATGACATTCTGACTGGGCTAAGTTTATCATCAGAGCCTTGGTCCCTTTAGCTGTTGAGTAGGGAAAATCACCCACCTCCTGCCTACCTCCCAGATGTAAAGAGAAAAAAGGACATTGCTCTCGTGGAAATGCTTTGTTCAACATTATGGTTTAAATAAGAAAGGTGGTGTACTCCTCAGAAAGAGCACTAACTTGGAAGTCAAAAAACCTACTTTCTGAAACAAATTATCGTATTTGTTCACTGCCCCATCTGCAATCTTTTGGAGCCAGGTAAATAGATCTGAGTGAGAATTTCGAACCTGCCACTATGTAGCTGTGTAAATGTGGTCAGGTTCCTGGAGCTTTAGTTTTCTCATCTGTAGAATGGGGTTGAGCTGAATCCTGGCCAGTATTTAGTTCACCTGGCACAAGACAAGTCTTCAACAAATCTTTCTTAGCCTCACTGTTTTCTTCTGTCGAGGGGGATAATAATGTTTACAAAATGTCAGAGCACTGTCCTGACATGTGATATTACTGTCTGCTAAATTCAAGCTGGAAAAGACTTGTTGCTCCTGCAGCTCCACGTCCTTTTTCCACTGTCCCAAAATTCTCAGGAGTTTTCTGGTTCTGTTGCTGCAGGGTCTTTTTGTTCAGATTTGTCTGTGAACTACTCTTTCCAGGGCTGTTAATTTGTAACTATGACAGGAACCCTCTCATAGGGGCTTGCACTTGTATTGTGAAAATTTGAAACTAAAAGGGGTTTCCAGGGGCAAAAAAGCAGCAAGCAGATGGAGCTCATATTTTGGGACATCTGGCCCTACTGGATGTCCCTTCAAGTCAGAGACCTCAGGTCCCATAGAGCCGTTAGGTCTACTTGACACAAGATCTTAAATATATGTTTGGCTAGAATTGCAAATATATCTTAATAGTTTTGCTCAGCCTTCATAGCTGTGTGATTTTGATGATGACCACCATTCCACCATCTATTATTTTATTCTGCACAATCCTCAACTGTACACATAAGTCTGTTTAGTAGACATAAATCATGGTGGCTGTACAGTTTATGATTTCCCCAGCAGGCATGTATGTGGTTCCCCAGCTGCTTCTAGTACCAGATGCTGCCCATTTCTAGCCAGCCTTATAGACAGAGGACCTAGGCTGATCCAATTGCCATGGCTTTCCTCTGGTCACAGTGAATGTTTCAAGAAGTGGCCATACAATCAAGGCAAGCCAATTGATTCCTTTCTCTGGATTTTCCCAACAAACTGGGGAACACAATGAAAAATGTGAGACCAAAATGGTCTATGGCCCCATTTCCCTGTTGGCACATAACGATAGAAATGAGAGACAGATGGGCAGTCACACAGAGCATCCTGATGATGTTCTCTGGCCAGGTCCATTCCTGCCCTTTTCAAGGTTTGGGAATGTGAAGCAGTAAACAAACACTCCCTTCCCCCTTTAGTCTTGAATAGGGTGACTTAGTTTCTTTCATTTATAAACGGAAGTCTTCACTGCACAATCTGATACAAATATCCATGTGGTTGACCAAAAAGAAGTCATTTCTCTTGGAGTTGTGGGGACAGATGTGCTATTCTGGGGGTAATACAGTGAGAGGTGGTGATTAAGTAGAGGCTGGTGGGTGCACATTACTTTTGCAAGAATGTTGGTGGACAGTGAGAAAAGAAAGAGATCAGGCAACATCAGGGTAGCAGGCTCAAAGGAAAGAATGTTTTACAGGCTAGAGGAAAATTTTGACTGCCTGGGCTACCTCTCTTCTCTCTAAGATAGGGAGGAGAGAATCAATGGAACAATGTCCCGAGGAAACTGCGGAACAGAGCACCAGAAGAACCTGCAGCAGCATTGGTCAATAAGGAGATGCTTCTCTTCTGAAAGCACAAAAAAGGAAGAAAAAGTGATAATAGAGAAAAAGAGAGATGGAGACAAGTTGAGGAAGCTTGTGCTAGAATGGCCACAATTTTCTTCCTGCAAGAGAAGATTTGAGGGATTTAATTGCTATTTGAACAGGGGTGGGGTCCTCTAGCTCCCAGCTGCGCTCCCATCTCCCTTGGAACTACTCATAAGCCAAGGAAATGAGAGGTGGTAGCTACAACAGACTTCAGGAATGTCAAGGCCTTTAGGATTGATCCCTACATTGTAATTGATGGGTTGACATTGACTGTCATTGTTTATCCTCCTGTGCATGGCAAGGGCATCTGTTGGGGCTATGCATGTGGCCTTAGAGAGAAGAGAGATTCTGTTAAGTCAGTGAACCTGATAGAGCAGAAAGAATCATGGGCCATGTGCCCACATAGTCTTTCTTTCATGTCCTAGTTAACTGCTGTAACAGAATTTCCGAAAGGGAAATTTCCCGATGTCCCAATCCATTGGAATTGTGGAGTGTGATTGTCCTGCACTGCCATGGCTCCTGATTCTCTTTGGTCCCCAGTGGGGCAGACTGATGTGAAGCCTTGAAAGAACTGCTGCTATATTAGCAACTCTCACCACCTTAAGAATATTCTGAATCTAGGGCATACCCATTGTTTGCCAACTTAGCTTTTTATTTTTCTTTTGGCCTTTATATATCTGGTTAGACAATATAAAATGTAGAGGTTAAGGGCACTGGTTGCAAAATTAGGTGACTGGATTTAAATCTCATTGCTACCTCTGATGACCCTGCATGATCTTTATGAAGTTATTTAGCCTCTTTAATATTATATTCTTCATCTTTTAAAAAAATCAATGAAAATATCTAATATTTTATGAGTATTAAATGAGATAACATGTAAAGTTCTTAGAATACAGCTTGACACATAGTAGAAGCTCACATAGCTGAATTAAGTCAGATAGCTAATAAAAGAATTCAGAATTCCTTATTCCTTCTTCTATAATGAGGATTTTTAAAATTTGTTTTTGCTTTTCCTATTCTGTCGAGATTCCAATGTACTTAGGCATTTATTTGTACAATTAACCAGGAAGTCCATTTAAAACTGCCATTATTAGCTTTATTTTTAATTCAGTGATTTATTGAAAGGTAAACCACTAGGCTTCACTGGTCAGTAAGTTTTATCATGCGCTAAATCTAATCCATTGATTAGATTTGGAGCATAACTGCGAGGATATTCTAGGCCAAATTACAAAGAGTGCTGTGATTGATTAATAATGTCTGTCATGGACATGGATAAGGCAGTGACTTCATCTATTTTTCCATATGTGCTAACTCTGCAATAGACGAACGCTGCCTCTGTCATGGGTCACAGGTGCAAGTCATAGGCCAGGGAGTGTTACCTAATTTCTAGAATTGCCAATGCTCATGGAGAAGGTCCCTAATAATTGGAAAAACTAGAGAAGCAGCTGTCATCAACCTCAAGGTCATGGAAGAATGGATAGCTATAAAGAGAAAGAAACATTGCATTTTGTAGTTTTGCACTTGGAGAATGACAGTGCAGTGTTCATATATAAATCTGGAGCCTCCAGAATTGACAGGTTTAAGACTGTGTCTGCACAATTTCAGGGAAACTGTTTGCAAAGTTAAAAAAAAAAAAAAGTGTAAATCGACTGGTTGTTGCTGATGTCAGGACTTGCCTGATTTCCTGCTTCTCCTCTGTTCCTCCCCACATCTGGATCTACTTGAAACCTACTTGTAGCGTGGCTGGTGCCACCTCATACACTGAACCTAGTTCTTCCTGCTGCCAACAGGGGTTTTAAAAACCCTAGTGGGTTTCTGGGTAACCTGGAGCCGTCTACCCTGGTATCTGAGCCAGCTCTGTTCTAAGTCTGGTCTTGTAACCTTGAGCCCTTGAATTCACCCTTGGGATCGACCTTGCTGATATCCCTGAACACAGGCCTGTTTGTCTAGATCTCTGAAATAAATTTTCCCCAGGATTCTACATACTCACCTGTCAGGATGTCCTGTTATCACTTACTTTCACATATCAAAGCCTTTCTTAGATTACAGCCCACGTCTTACAAGTGAAGCTTTTTACTTCCACAGTGGTGATGGAAGCAACGGAGATACCATGGGCTTTGAAATCAGCCAGACCTAGGTTCTAATTTCAGCTCTGCTTTCTCTTAACTATGTGTATTGGATATATGAGTCAGTTTTCTCCTCTATAAAATGGGGATGTTAATAGTAACATGACAGGGTGTTTTATCCTAAAAGAGGAAAATAGGTGGATTAACTAGCACATAACAGCTGCTAACACACAAACAGCAATAACAAAATGACAATAACAACAGCTAGCATTTGTTGAGCACTTATAATCTATGAGGCATTGAGCCAAGTGTTTTACTTACATTATCCTAGCCCCCATAACAAAATTAATATTATGATCCTCATTTCACAGCTGAAGAAACTGAGGCTTGGCAAAGTCAGTAACTTACCCAATGTCACCCAGAGAATAAAGGGCAGAACCTGGATTTGAGCCAAGATCTTTTTGTCCAACTCTAAAGCCTGGTGTCCTTTAATCACACTATACTGCCAACAAGTAGGATAACCATATTCCACCCATTTGGATGGATTTTTTTCCTGTTCTCAGAAGCTAGGTTTGACCCAGGCATTCACTATGCCCATCTGAACATAAGTGATTATGATTTTTCTCTTCCCACTCCCCCCAGTATGCCCCATTCTTGTTCCCAGGGAACATTTTATGACTGGCCATGTCACAAGATCTGATAGCCTCAACTCTATTATGCCAAACAAATTTGAGTTTTAAAACATTGAATTGGTTTTAGATACAGCCATGGGAGTAATTTTAAAATCTGGGCTCCTAACCAACAAAGTAATTTCCCTTTATTAATGGGAAAATAAACATCTCCTGTAAAGAATGTTGTCTTCCTTCTATGGCCCTTGTTCTCAGAAATGCAAGGCAGGGTGGGCATCATTCATGCCAGAGGGTGTTATGTGACACTAGGTGGGCAAGTTTTTGACCTAGAGCAGACCTTATGTATGTGTCTACTTGGCCCTGTCTTATGAGTTTGATTCCTGCTTCCTCAGTTCTTACTAAAGATTGTCTCTGTCTTCACATTAAAGTTGGGCTCTTGTCATGGAGGGAACCTTTTCTAGGATATCTGTAGCAAGGCAATGCCTTGCAAAGGAGTTACTAAGTTTTGGCCACTTGGAGGGACCTTCAGGGTGATCTAGCAACAGAGAATAGAAAAAACTGTAATTTATTGATCCACAAACATTTTCCTAAGTACTTTGTATACATTATCTTACTTCATTATCCAATAATCCTATCATGGAGTCATTATTATTCTCATTTTTCTAACACTGTGGTCTGGGAGAAATTAAATAACGATTTCAGATCAAATAGTTACTAAAATAATGGTACCACCTAATACATTTTATCATAAACATACTCCATTTTTAAGATTCAAATAGTGAATAAAGAGTGTTAATTCTCAAAACTGGTGTAAGAGATTCTCATTAATTCAATACCTATTATATCAGATTCATAATTAGAATCTACCCAAAACTGATGTGAGTTTACAGCCAGAGTCTGAAATAGAGAGATGTCGTTCAGCTATTTGCATACAAATAGATACAATTATTATGAAGTATAGTCCATTATGGAATTCAGTTTAGCTTGCATTTTAGCTGAAACCATAGAAAGTCAGCTAGGACAGAGTTAGTTTTATCAATTACATTTTTGTGAACACAATTTTGTTCTTTAAAGTTTCTGAATTGATGTGTTCAAGAAGGAAAAAAATAGCCGTGGGCTAAAATTGTGCAATCAATACTGTGGAAAATAAGATTGAAGTTTTTGAAAGTTTGGATCTTTTTCTAAGGAATGTTCCAGAAACCTCAATATCACTTTGATTTTGTTTTTGATGTCAATGATCTCAGTGCTGGATTGTCAGCTTTGAGACACGCTTCAGGTAGTATGTTCTCCCTAGAGCAGCAGATAATTCCTGGATTCCAGGCTCATCCCTCTGGCTGTTTCTCTTTCTTACTGGACAAACACCGAGGCCATTCTGCTCAAGGACTACAGTAAGACATAATGTATGGGATTTAGAGTTAGACAGACACAGGTCTGAGAACTATACCATTGCTTAGCTGTAAACAACTTCTTTTACCTCTGTTTTACAGTCTCCTCATCTGAAAAATGGGGATTATAATAGCATATATCTCAAAGGGTTGCTCTAAGAATTAAATGAGATAATAAATGTAAAGTCCTTAGTACAGTGAAATCATTATAAATACAAATCATTATCATTGCTATGGAATTGTTAATGTGCATAACTTTATAAATTCAGTGGGCCCTGTTGTCATAGAGTGGTGTGTCACATTCAAGGGAACATAGTCTAACAACTAAAGGCAGCTAGAAGCAACTAGAAATTTCTACTTGAATTTCTTGGAGAATATCTAAGAGAATTCCATTACTAAGCCACATTGGTGCTTCATAATGCCATCTTTTCTTTTTCTCTCCAATTCCCTTACACCCTGCAGTTGCTCTAGTGTTTCCTTCTTATAAACTTGAGCTCTAAAAAAACTCTTCCTCTTCCTTGATAACCAGGCCACAACCCCTTTATCACTTTATTATGTAGGTCAACTTAGCTTCTCTCTCAGCAAGCAAAAATCTTTCTTTAGTAGAACTGGGAAGGAGTGGGAACCTAGAAGTCAATGCAGGATTATTTTTAATGGGCTGGAGGTGGGTTGGGGGTGGTTGCGAGTACTCATATAGACTAATAACTTTAGTTACATTACATAAATATAATTTCCAGTGCAAGGACATTTCTGGCTTCTAAACTGTTCTTCCTATACCTGAAGACCTACTTCATGAGGAATGCTGACATATCTAACCATGTAGAGAGGGAAAGACCAGCAAAAATGAACCTTTTGTCAATGAAAGATCATTCCATAGAAAAAGTATTAGAAAAGCCCGGACAAAGGAAAACTAGGGGGTGACATGATAGCTGCTTTTAGATAACCCAACATGGCAAAACTAGAATCAATAAAATATGCAAGAGTGGCTTTTAGCCCAGTTTAATGAAGAATGTTCTTATACTCAGAGCTGTTGAAAGACAGAATGAGCCTCCTTGGGACTCAATGAGTTCTTCCTTACTGTAGATACTTAAAAGTGAGGTGGATGACTTCTAGGCAGACATATTGTAAATGGTGTAAAGCATCTGAGAAGAATTGATATCTTTCCATGCTGAGACTCTATAATTCTATTAATTAGAACAGTGTTCGATACATGCTTTGAATGTTGACAACTTGTAGCTACGAATCTGAGGTCCTTTCACTCATAGTGATAAAGAGGTAATTTTTGTGTGTGTGTGTTGGGTGGGGGATTCTGTGTGCTAGTGCCTTCTCTGCCCTTGTCCCATCTTTATTTAGTTTCAGTAGCATACTTCTCCTCCTCCACCCAGTCCAGGCCTTAATTCCATTGAAAGTGATTGATATCATTTCAAACTTCATTGCCTTCTTCTGGACAATCTAGAGGGTCAGAGGACTCCTGCCTATCAAGCCAATGTTATGGCAGGACACTCGTCTAGACCTTCAAAGTCCCAGGGATCTTCTCTAGGCTCTAACACTAACTAATTCTATAAGACTCATCACCTCCCTGGGTCTCTATTCTTTGAACTCATGACTCTAAGGGCCTAAACTCCCCTCAAGTAGGAAGTTAAATGACTTGGGAAACTTGTGAATAAGCTGAAGCAGCATTTGGAGTCTCAGTGTGATACTATTCAACAAACATTCATTATGTACTTATTATGTGCCATGTACTCTTTTAAGGCACAAGGGATCTAGCAGCTGGCAGGGTAGATGAGGTTCTTGCTTTTATAGCATCTTAAATTCTAGAAAGCTATAGAAGTTGTAGAAAGATAAGTAAGTAGACAAACTGATTTCATATTATGAAGAAGACAAAATAGGGTGTTATTCTGAGACCGACTGCAGAAGTCAAGAACAACGTAAGGAAGTCCATTTGAGATGACTTTCGAATCATGACAAATGGCCAGCTCTATGAAGATATAAGAGAGAGAAGAGTGAGAGCAACAGCTCTTGGTTTGCTGAAGGAGCATCAAGAAGGCCAGGATGTCTAGAAAATAGTGCTACATAGGGTGCATGATGCTAGGAAGAGGTAAGGCAGCACTCAACTCAAGAAGCATGGGAAGAGTTGAGATTAATTTCATGTGAAATGGTTTGCCATTTGAGGGTCTGGGGTAAATAAAATCAATGATGATAATGGTAAAAAATCAGCAACCAGTATGTGCAGAATGGATGTAAGAAGAATGGATGGCCAAGACGGTCATAAGAAGTTCACAAAAAGGGTTATGATTTGCATAATAGTCCTGGACTGTCATGGCAGTAGGTGAAGTGGAGAAGAAGGCACACTCTCAAAGCTTGACGTGATAGAATGGATATGGGCTGGGAGGCGGGAGGCAACAGAGGAATCTATGATCATTCTTTGATTTTTCTCTCCGAGCACTTGATAATGGTTATGTCCTGGGAAATAAACAGATCTTATTAAAAATTATAATGGCTATTTGGATATTATCTGTTGGGCATTTGTTACAGAGCCCTCGTGGGGGTTAATTTTGTCTGCCTTATGTCTCTAGTTCAATACATTTGTTAAAAGACAATGAATGTCAGATACTCTTTTAAGAAACTTGACTATATTATTTCATTTAATTCTCAAAATAATCTTAGGTTGGTTTTATTTTCCCACAGTGACACAGGGAGACTAAGTAACTTGCTCAAAATAACACAGCTAATAAGGTACAGAACCAGGATTTGAACCCAGGTCAGTCAGATTCTAAAATCTAGGTTTTTAATATCTGTAAATGTACTTCCTAGCATACCAGACAGCATGAAGGGAGCTGCTAGCCAACTCTGGGGACCTGAGTGGTCTACTGAGAGACTTCCGTAAAATGTCCCATCACGGAAACATTGCCACAAGCGATGATTTTATTTATAAACACTGGAAAATGCTGGAAATTAATTTGAGTATCTGAAGCTCAACTAAATAAAGCTTCTATACTACGGCTTATCCTAACCACAATCTTAGCAAGGCTTTAACATTGTTTCCCAAATTTAATTTTGAAATCTTCAATATTATAGTTATACAATGAAGCCCAAGTCTTATGTAAAATAGATAATCACAAGTCTAGTCAATGAATATCTGGATTTTTTTTAGCTAGCAGAAAAAATCTCTTTCTGTAGAGAAAGACAGATGAAAGTGTAATTTCAACCATCTAATGATATCAAACAGAAAAAGTGTTTTTTTCCTTACATGCACATAATTACCAAAACTTATGCACACTGGGTAAAGTGTTCTGATTTTCTATAATTCTGAAGCCAGTTTAATCTTTAGAGATAAAAAAAAATAGCCTTTAGGCTGGGTATGGTGGCTCACACCTGTAATCCCAGAAATTTGGGAGTTTGAGACAGGTGGATCAATTGAAGTCAGGAGTTCAAGTCTAGCCTGGGTAACATATTGGAACCCTGTTTCTACTAAAAATACAAAAATTAGCTGGACACAGTGGCAGGCATCTGTAATCCCAGCTACTCAGGAAGCCGAGGCATGAGAATTGCTTGAGCTCAGAAGGCAGAAGTTTCAGTGAACCGTGATTGCACCACTACACTCCAGCCTGGGCAACAGAAAGAGACTCTGTCTCAAAATAAAAAGAAAAAAAGAAAAGAAAAGAAAAGCCTTGAAGACAAACTTTCAGACTGAATCCAGAAACAGGAATCAAACTAAAGGAACGTATTCTTTAACTTATAATTCTAGGAAGAGATTATCCTTTGCTTATCTTAAGACATTAGTAATAACAACTGAAATTGACAAAGTAATAGGAATTAAGCCAATTTTTGCAGTGATAAGCTGGAGTATTGCCAATTACTCACTGTTTTATCATTATTCACTGACTGCCCTTCAAGGACTAATTAAAGTTGATAAAACTACCTCTCTTAGATCTTGCCAACTCTTCCTTCCTTTGATATACTTTTATTCCTGAACCACTATTCTATTGTACTTAACTAACAAATTACAATGCTGCATGATTACATGTTTGTCAACACTAGTCTGTGAGCACCTTGAGAACTGTTTGTATTTCATTTGTCTTCTTCATGTGTTCTGTAAGTTAGAATGTGTATGATTGCAAATAACAGGGAAAAAAAAAGCAAAACTTAAGCTAATGTGAATAAGGAAATGTACTGGATTCCTTTACTGGATGCCGAAAAGTAGGGCTCTGTGAAAACTTGACTTAGTCTAATGTAATGGCAGTGACTCTGTTTTTCTGTAGTGTTTTTTTTTTTTTTGGCTCTTGCTTCTCTATTTTCAAGCTGGTGGCAAGATATGTGGTAGTTAAGGACTTCACATCCATGCTTGGCATCAACGAAGGGAAAAGGTGTATGTTTTCCTGGGATAGTTTCTTCAGACCAAGGAGGAACTTTCCCAGAAGCTTCAAGCCAACTCTTCTCAACGTCAGTGGTCATTTAGGAACCACTCACTGGCAAGGTGAATGAATTTACCATGCTTGGCTCAGAAGAATGAATGACCCAGCTGCATGATGGTTATACCATGGGGCGGGGGGCCATAGGAAAGATTGGAAGACTGCAGGGAAGAAAGATCCCAATGTCCTCCACCTATGTTCAGAGCCTAGCACAGAAACTGGCACTTGGATGGTACTCAGTGAGTATTTGTTGAGTGAATAAGTGAGTTACTATAACCCATTACCCGATACGTCCTTTCCAGAACTACTGAATTTATAATCGGCACCATTTACTTGGCTCAGTGCTTAATTATATACCTTCTATTGTTTTTTGATAATGTCTTATGTATTAGTATTCTCTTAACCACCAGACAATAACCAGTTAAAGGTAGGGTCCATGGCAATTAAATGCTATGGATTGAATGTACAATACTTTCTTGGTGACCACTCAAGTATGGAGATCAGGAATGGACATGTAAGACATGTTGTGGTTTATTAATGACTTTTACTATATCATGAACAGCAAGCAAGTGTTTGGGAAAAAAACCCAACAAGAAAAAACTTTTGTGTTTAATTTAACTAACTCTCTGTGGAGCTCCATTTAAATAAGCTGGATCTAATAAGAAATTAATCACTGGATAAGAAAATCTTAGCTCTTATCATAATGCTTTGCTCTGTGTTAGAGCAAACAGAAATAAATGCTTTCTTCTCTGTTTGCTGGAGAGAACCTGGCATGGATTACCAGGTAGAAAGTATCTGGGAGATGACCTGTACTGGGTATTTTCCCAGGTTGACTAAAGTGTCCACATGGCTATAGAGGTGGCTGAAAAATGCCCTACAACTGCTAGCATTTATTGAGCAATTCAGCTGTGCTGGGTTGTTGTTCTAATTGTTTTGGGTATAAACCTTTTTATCTTCTCAAGAATTCCAAGAGGTAGGTCCTATTATTGTTGTTATTATTATTATTATTATTATTATTGAGAGGGAGTCTTGCTCTGTCACCCAGGCTAGAGTGCAGTGGCATAATCTTGACTCACTGCAACCTCTACCTCCTGGATTCAAGTGATTCTCCCACCTCAGCCTCCCTAGTAGCTGGGACTACAGATGTGTACCACCACACATGGCTATTTTTTTCTTTTTGTTGTATTTTTAGTAGAGATGTGGTTTTGCCATGTTGGCCAGGCTGGTCTCAAACTCCTAACCTCAGTTCATCCACCCAACTCCACCTCCTAAAGTGCTGGGATTACAAGCATGAGCCACCGCATCCAGCCAGGAGCATTGGACTGCAGACCAAGAGGTAGGTGCTATTATGAGCACCACTTTACAGTTAAGAAAATTAAGGTTTAGAAAATTAAAATAACTTGTCCAGGATCATACTGTTAACAAATGACAGTATCAGGATTTGAATTGAGAAAAACCGGCTTCAAAGCCAGTTCTCTTACCCACTGCTGAAGAACGTTTCAGGTTCAGGACCCAATTCAAGAAGCAAGGAGAGATCATCTGTCAAAAGACAGACTAGAAGGTAAAAAGCCAGGAAAAATAGTGCAGGAAGTAAGAAATGAGATGAATTAGAGTGAATGGTTCAGGACTATGGCATGAATAATGCAAAACATTGAAATATGGTCCTGTTTTTTTGAACCCAAGTGTGTAGTAAGTTTGGAGGGAAGCAGTCAGTCCTAATGGCTTAAAGTTGCTTCTAGAGCTGGATAGTCTCCGCCTTCCTGCAAATAATGATCTAGCTATGACAATAAGAATTATAGGGCTGGGCGTTGTGGCTCATGCCTATAATCCAAGCATTTTGGGAGGCCAAGGTGGGATGATCATTTATGCCTAAGAGTTTGAGACAAGCCTCGGGGAGAACTCTTCCCTGGACAACACAGAGAGAACTCTTCCCTACAAAAAATAAAAAAGTTCACTGGGGATGGTGGTGCATGCCTGTGGTCCTAGCTACTTGAGAGAATGAGGTAGAAGGATTGCTTGGTCCTGGGAGGTTGAGGCTGCAGGGAGCCATGATCACGCCACTGAACTCCAGCCTGGATAACAGAGTGAGATCCTGTCTAAAAACAAACAAACAAACAAATTACATGGAGACTGTATGAGAGGTGGTTTTCTCAGTTGCCATAACTCTGTTTTATAGAAATTGAGTTCACAGGCAAAAACTGGGCAGGGCCTTCTCCACAGTCTGAAGTTCTGAGTAACAGGGGACATCTGTCCCTGTAGTCTATGGAATTGTCTTCATGAGCAGCACTTTGAGAAAGCTGGACAGAGCATCCTTGGCTTACTCAGCTACAGTATGTCCAGTGGTGCTAGAAGAGGAGACTTTGCAGCCTGTTTGCGTTGTTACCTGACCCTGGCCCTTGGATACTATTCGTGTGGGCCTTTCCTGAGAAGTCTTATTTCTTTACTGTATTTGGCTAAGACAGCAGTCCTGTGGGTGGCTTCAGTATTATGTTTGGAACAGGGGAAGTATTGCAACACATGCCAAGAATTGAATTTTATTTTTAAAAGCTGCTTTTTACAGAATCGAATATCTGTGACCTTCACTGGTTATAGCAGATCTACACATGGTAATGACTTAAGGTCAGTGACTTGGGCATCTTTTAGTGACAGGCATATACTTTATAGGACTATTCTCAAGAGGTACCACTTCCTTTCAGGACCACTTTACAGTTTCTCAAACTCTTCATTATGGTTCTCATCTCTGCCCTTGTTTATACTGATGTGTTTTAGTGTCATGACAAGCTTTGTGATCAAGGTAGATTGCTTTGCTTTAGGAAAGAGGTGTATTTTGTCATTTCACACTCCAGTGTCCTGTTCCTCCATGTGAGCACCACGATCAACAGTTCAAACATAAATCTGGGAGGTGGGGTTGATGGAGCAAATCAAGACCACCAATGTCTTTCCCTGTGCCTTGAGAAAGGCATTCACTTATCCTCTGCTTCAGGTGCTCCTTGGCAACCCAGGATGGGGGCATTCCAAAAAAGATCTGATGAGAGAATCGATGCACGACAAGACACTGGAGAAGTCTGGATGGATAAAAGCCTAGAAACTCCAGTGACACCATTACCTTCCAATCCCACTGGTCTCCAGTCTTCTCTTAATTGCTTAGTTGCAACTATGCCCTGATTTGGAGGGGATAAGTGTACTGGTAACCTAGAGGACACTGAGAGGGAATCTAGATTTCAAGAATTCAAAAGCAAAGGTCACCCAGTGGGCATCAGTAGACAATGGAAATTTGTTTTCTCACTGCAGCCTGGGGATCTTGATCTAGCTCAGTGAAGGTCACAGGTGAGATCAGTGTGCTAATGTGAGTGAGGCATTAGGGAAATAGGTGGTGTTGTACTGCCTGCAGGTGGTCTACTTTCTCCTTCCTCAGCTCTGGCTCCTGAAACTAGAGGCATCTCTCTCCATCCAAGATTGGCCTGCCAAGCTGCCTGCTTCTGGACTTTGGAAGCAAGACAGAGCAGTGTCTTCATCAGACACCTGCCAAGGCAAGTGTTGCTCAGGATTGCCATCCAGTTGGCTATGTCCTCCTTTGAAATGTGCTTTTAGTTAGGTGATTGATGTATTTGATTTTTGACTTTGTTTAATATTAGACATTAACTCATGCTCTGTCTTGTGAGCTGTCAGCAGTTGAAGCAGTTTCAGAGGGAGGTTCTCACAGTAAAGACTGCATCTCAACCTTTTAGATGTCTCTCCTTACCCAAGGGATTGAAAGGGTGAGGGATATGTGGTGTAAAGAGAGGCCCTCTGACTTTTCCCCTAAGGGGTTAAATCTTACAAAACTTTCAAGGGATATCAAGGGTATTTTAAATTGATTTCAAAAATATCACAAAAAGGTAGAGCCCAAGAGAACATCGTGCTCTGAGATACAAAATCTTATTTATCCACAGGAAGCAAAGCAAAGGGATGCATGCATGTTGTGTGTGTATGTACGTGCAGCTTCCAGCCAGGAAAACATGAGGAGAAAGGTGACAAATGAAGATTCCAGAATTCACTGGAAGAAAATTCCTGTTCTCTTTTCCCAGGACTGAACACAGAGAACTCATGAGAGATAAGGCATGTACATTGAGTTCAAGGTCAAGAGAGATGGGAACAAAGATGCAAAGATGTGGTAGAAAAACAAGAAACAGTAAGGTAAAAGTACCACAGCTCAAAGTAAGGTAGCAAATCCGAGGAGAAACAAATCACCATATCTTCAGAGCTATCCTGGCCTCTGAGGGAAGCTCCTCTTCTACATCCATCTCCAAATTGTATCCTCAAGGATAAATGTTGATAATGGATTAAGGTCAAGGACATTTACTGTGCCATAATGCTAGAGGCTTGAACATCTTTGCTAATCAGTAAGGGGCATCAGCCCTGGGTCCCAAGTGGTAACAGTTTCTCTGGAATAAATCTGGGAGGTGGGGTTGATGGAGCGTTCTTTCTCCTTCTCTCTTTCTTCCTCGTGACAGATGCAGAAATAGGCTCCATGCTGCACCTGCTTGATAGTTACTCTGCTTTAGGGATGCTCTGAAGTTGCCTGCTAGGCCAGCTAAAAAGGGCAAGTGCTCTCTGGCTTGCTTGACCTTGGTGGGATTCTTCATGGACTCATTCTCCCTTGTCGTGGCTATGGATTCAGAGGGAAAAGAAGCAAGGCCTGCTTAGGTTTGCTTTTAGGCTGGGCAGAGCCTTCACATCATCCAGCTTTGTTCACTGGAGCTAAATTCTCATGCAATGACTGTATGTTTTTTACCGTTCTTCTCAGCGTATATCTTCTTGGGTCCTTGAAAAGGGAGTCTGTGGGAGGGCATAATTCAAGACTTTGGGATTCTGCATCTTGGCCAAATACAATTTTCTCAATGTCTTCATGTCATATCATGATTTATGGCCCACAGAAGCTGAAACGGTGGAACAAGTAGTTGGGACACAGGGCCAAGGTGCCAGCAACTAGGAAAACCATAGAAATCAAGGAAAATTATTCATTCAGTCTCCATCATTCTAAAAATGTATATGTCAGTGCTGTATATGATGGAATTACAAATTTACCTAAGACAGGATCCCTGTTGTCAATGAACTCACTATTTAGCAAGGCAAATAGACTTAAAAATGAATAATTACTATTAGTGGGAGGCATGCTGTATTGATAAGGAGTTTTAACAGTAGATTGCAACCATAGAACTCCTGTCTTTCTCACCCATAAACCCATCTTCATTCTCCTCCTCTTCCCATCTTTCCCTCTTATGTCTCTTTGTAATTATTATTATTAACATTTGAAATATACAGGCATACCTCAGAGATATTGCAGGTTTGGTTCCAGACAGCCACAATAAAGCAAATGTTGCAATAAACCAAGTCACACAATGGTTTTTTGGTTTCCTAGTGCAAATTAAAGTTATGATTATACAACACTGGCATGTACAAACATCTGGGGTCCAGCCTTCAACCAGCAACAACACTTTCTTTTCCTGGCCCTGTCCCCTGTGTGCATATTTCCCAAGAGAACATCCAGGAGTGCGGCTGGGACAGGTCAGGCCAGGGGTGGATGTTTCCCTGTTGGTGATTCAAGCTCTTTAATGAAGCTGAGGTGGGTGACTGGTGGCTGGAGATGAACCAGGGATGAGAACTCCTATGAGGAGTGGGATGTTGCAGAAAATGGGTTCCTTCCCACCCCACCCACCCTCCTAAAAGGGAGAAGTTGCCTGATGTTTGGCAACTACTCAAAAATATGCTTGGGAAGATAATGGCTAGAGAGTGTTGTAAGATTAGTAGAACCCCCTTAGTAGTTACCCCTCTGCTGGTAACAGAATGCCAGGCTCAGGCTATGGAAGTGGGTCAGCAATGCCTTCCCAGTGTAAAGGAGGCATATCCTGGGTGAAAGCTGGCTTTAGCAGTAAAGGACTGGTTAGAATCTTAATTTTATTCCTGGAACATCACCCAGAACCTCTTGGGCAAATTATTCACCTTTGTTAAGTCTCAGTTTCCTCATCCTTCATATAGAGATATTTCTTTTCTCACAGGCTTTATATGGGTAAAACGATTTGCTACATATGTATACATTGATAGCTTTTGGCAGTCTCTGGCACTTACAAAGAGCAGAATAAATGATGCTTTTGCTGTTGATATTTAAAGAGAATATTGTTAGGAGCATCAGGGCATGAGCCAGCCTTCTCAAACTCTCAGTGCAGGTCAGAGGCAGGCTGTCTTCCTCTTGATGGTTCAGGAAGGTGCATATTGGGCTGGAAGAGCAGAATTCACTTCACATCTGTGCTTGGTGCTATGCTCAGACCACCATGTTGGTTATCTAAAGCTGCAAAACTAAATGATGACTTAAAACAACATTTATTCTTCTATTCATTATTCTGAAATTTGAACAGGAGTTAGCAGGATCAGCTCATCTCTCTCAATGTGGCATTGGCTAGTATGACCCATGAGGGGAGGCTCAATAGGCACTGGAGGATATTCTTCTAAGATGGCGGGCAAGTTGATGTTGGCCGTTGGTGGAGAACTCAGCTGAGGCTCTCAGCGAAGGCCTCAAATCTCCCTCTTATGGTTAATTTGGGCTTCTCACAGCATGGAGTCTAGGTTTTAAGAGTGTTTGTTCCTAAAACAAGCTTTCCAAGAAGACAAACCTCCCTTACAAAGTATTTGCTAATGTCCCGTTGGCCAAAGCCAGTCCCACAGGCAAGCCCAGATCCATTGGATGGGCTGTGGGGGAGGGGATGACACCAGTCATGGGTAATGGCATGCATGGTTTATTAGTGGCCACTGAAGTAAGGTTTACTACAACGAAAATTCTCCAGCCACCAGCTTCTGGTCTCTATTGTAATAGATGCTTATAAATTATTTTGAATCAATGCACACATGATGTTTAAATAGCCCAGGATGGTGCCAAGCAACCTTTGCTAATGTGCTTCTTCCCTCACCCTCAGCTTTCCAAAATATAAACATTTTAGATTAATGTGCAGAGTCCAGGTCTGGGTAGATCAATGATTTAGGTCTAAAATGTAGTTTTCTTGAGCATGAACGGAACCATCTAAAAATGCCCTGAAATCAGCTGACCTCCTCCTGTTCCCCCTGCATAAACTACTATTTTAAAAAAAATTTTGTTGACAAAGAATGAATTCTCTGAAACCTGCAGTAGAATCGGTATGTTACCAATAGGTGCACATTACCTGAATAAGCGAATAGAAGGCTTTATTTGCAAGCAAAAAACCAAAAATTAAATCCATTTAGTGATTGAAACAACTTGCTCTTTCATAGCTTGTAACATTAATTAGCCTGCCTCTTTCTCTTCTGTTTTGAAAAGAGCATATTTTAGTTGTTATCTTTTCCATATCCCTTGTTTTATGTCTGCAGTTTCCAAATTGATACAGGGCCTGCTAGTAAGATCTCGAAAGTAGGCTTGCATTGCTTTTGAGAGAGACAATTTTCAATTAATTATAAATGATTTCATTAAAAAACTCAGAAACCTACTGTGTATCTTGAACCTAGTACTTATCTTCTCTAATTGCATGAAGTGGAATGCAGAAATAAATGTGGTTGAATATGTAATTGGCATGCTTGTGTTGAGGGTACTGTTTTAGACTATTTTGGCTTCCCAGAGAATGAAAACTGAAATCTCCACCCCTGACTCAAAGTTTTTGAATTCTTTGGCATCAAATTATTTAGGGGTGGAAACAAGTGAGGGACCCCCAGCTGGCCTGAAGGGAGGGCAGAATGGAGCAGCTCTCCCTTGGGGCCTTCTCCAGATGTCTTGGTGTGGATCAAGTACTTGCAAATGTTCCATGTTGCTGATTTCTCTTAGAGACACAGGCATGAAAACAACCACAACATTCTCATACAACATAATTGTATCGCTCTCTCTTTTCTTCCTTTTTCCTGCACCTGAACCTCCTTCTTTGTCCTAGACTTGCCTCAATGCCTACCCCCCGCCCCAGAACAGTGTTCTAATTAATTGAATTAGGATTTACTGAGCTCTTACCTTGTGCCTGGCACTGGACCACATTATTTACAATCAGTGTTTTCGAACTCTAAGATGTGGATGTCATTATTCTTCTTTTATAAATGAGGAAATCGAGGTGTAGAAAGGTTAAATGATTTGTCTGAAGCCACACAGCTTGGTCCTGAGCTTAATTCTGAAGTTCATTTTCTCAATCATTTCTTTATCACCTTTCGTGGAAGTAAAAAAGTTACCAGGACATGTGAGACTAAATTCCCTTGCGCAGGTAACTTCTCTAAGGAATGACATGCTGTGGAGGCAATGGGACAGGGTTTTGAGGCATGACATTGGGGTCAGCAGATGCCAGATCCACCTTTGGCTATATGTGTGACTTTAGGTCATTTATTTTATTTCTTGGAGCCTCAGTTTTCCCATTGTAAAATGAGAATAATAATACCAGCCTCAGAGAGAAGCACAGTGTAGCAGTTAAGCCTGTGACCTATCTGGCAATAAAAAGTAATGAAGTACTAAAACATGTTACAACACGGGTGAACCTTGAAAACATTATGTTAAGTGAAAGAAGCCAGTCATAAAAGACCACATATTACATGACCCCATTTAGAGAAAATGTCCAGAAGAGGCAAATCTACAGAGACAGAAAGTAGATTAGTGGTTGCCAAGGTCTAACGAAGGAGTATGGGAGTTACTGGTAATGCGTAGAGGGTTTCTTTTGGGGGTGATGAAAATGCTCTAAAATTCATTGTGGTGATGGCTGTGCAACTCTGAATATACTAAAAAATCATTGAATTGTATGCTTTAAAAGAATAAATTATAGCATATATGAATTATATCTCAATAAAGCTGTTGTTGGCAGGGCGTGGTGGCTCACGCCTGTAATCTCAGCACTTTGAGAGGCCGAGGTGGGTGGATCACAAGGTCAGGAGATTGAGACCATCCTGGCCAACACGGTAAAACCCTATCTTTACTAAAATACAAAAAATTAGCTGGGCCTGGTGGGGCACGCCTGTAGTCCCAGCTACTCAGGAGGCTGAGGTAGGGGAATCGTTTGAACCCGGGAGGCCAAGGTTGCAGTGAGCTGAGATGGCGCCACTGCACTCCAGCCTGGTGACAGGGCAAGACTCCATCTCAAAATAAATAAATAAATATATAAATAATAATAAAGCTATTATTTAAAAATAAATAAAGGCATGATCTAGGAGATAGAACTCTAGGTTCATACTGGACCTCCCACAGTCAGGACTCTTGTGATGGTGACACTATTAAATAACTCTGTGCCTCAACTTCCTCACCAGCAAGACTGGGATCATGGTACATACTCCATGGAGTTGTTGAGATAATTTAATGTATTAAAGTATGTAAGTACATAAAGAGCCTGGAACAGTGCCTGCTACCCGGAAGCTCTTAGTAAGTGTCTTTACTCTTATTGTGTTATTGTGAGGATTGACTGAAAAACTGCTTCATAAGTGGCAGATACTTGTAATAGCAACTGGGTTGTTAGGGCTTTGCTATTAAATTAAATTAATTAATTTATTTATGGAGACAGAGTTTCACTCTTCTCACTCAGGCTGGAGTGCAATGGCGCCCATCACCATGCCCAGCTAACTGTTTGTATTTTTAGTAGAGACGGGGTTTGAGGTCAGGAGTTTGAGACCAACCTGGTTTTGCTATTTTAAAAGAATCAACTGAATTTTAGAAATTCCATGGTGGGACTGCTTTTTAAAAGTCAGGCATCACAGACCTAAAAAGCACCCTGCTTGTCCTGCCTAGGAGGCTCCCATTTTGGGTTCTAGACCTTCTCTCTTGGATCTGTACCCCTGAGCACGTCATTTAGACACAAGTCCAGAGACATGTTGCCATTATCACTGGGAAAGTCCCAGGGTGACTTCCTCCTCTCGCCAGACTTTGTGTAGGGCGGGACCGCCCACTCTCAGGAGGGACAGGAGGCTGCTCCCCCTGCTCCTGAGCCTCTCTCAGAAAAGAGATGTGGAGGCCTGCCTCCCCACTTTTCAATATCCGAATTCCTCAGTGTTGACATGCACACACTTGCAATCTGTTCTTTTTTCTGGCTTAGCTTCAGGAAAACTTGAAACCAACATTGTGCCCAAAAATGATAATCAACTCAGTTTAGGCTACGAGGAGCATTCATCCCTTCTATTTCCTTCCAATGAACTGTGTTGTTTTATTCTTAAATGGTCAGCATTGTTTTCTTGAAGCCTATCAGGGGCAGATGGTGATAGAAACGTTAACTTAATGAAAACACAAACAAACTTAGACATCTCAACTATTTAATACCTGGAAGTCAAAATGATGTAAGGGGAGCGGGGTTTTTTTTTTTTTTTTTTTTTTAATTCCTAACATGAAAGTCATCCAAAAGCTACATAGATAACTCAAAACCAAAGAAAGTTTAAGAGTGAAGAAAGAAGACAAGGATTAGAACCCAGTTTTTCCACTGTGTTCATGAAACTTTTGGGATACTTGAACTCTGAACCAAGAGAGGAAATATCCAGGCTACCTGAGAGTAAAATGATGGAGAACCACCGAGAGTCCAGGCCTTTGGCCACCTCATCACTTACCTTGTCATTTACCAAGGAAAAAAGTTGAGTGCCACATGCAGGCTTGACAGAGCTGCATTTGCTGGCTGATGTCTGGAGATATCAGCAATAGCTGGCTTTTTTTTTTTTTTTTTTTTTTTTTAGAGGCGAGTTCGTGTGAAAGTCTGCATTCCTCACATGGCTGCTATGAATCATCATTGGAGCGGGGTCCATCATGGAATGCCAAGAGCCTGATCCAGGCTGATGTGTTGCCTTGGCCAAAAAATCTGGGAAAGCAGCATTGTGATAAAGTTCCTTGTTATTTGACTGCCTTTCTTTTAAAATAGAAACTTCTGTTACTCACAGGAAGGTGCCAGTGGCTGTTTGCCTCTCCTTTTTTTTGCTGTGCAAAAGTGCTCGATTTTTAAGCAGCCTATTTTTATCATCCTTTCCCACCATCACTAGGACTTTCATATTGCTGTTTTGGGGCTTTGGAGAAATGTCTTCTGAACTCAAACATTAGTAATGTGGGCCATGAGGCTGAGGGCAAAGGGATGGGCCATGTAGTTTGCTTGGCTTTTATTCTATTTGGAAACTGGAGAAGAAAGTCACATTTTTGGTAAAAATTAGAGTAGCTGAATGTAGAATAACTTCTAGAACCAAATTTCCCCCTGAAAATGCATTCATTTCAAATACATGCATTAAATGTCTACTAAGGGCCAAATGCTGTGCTATGGGCATGGGAAATGAAAAATAGTAAGATGTGATCTCTTAGCTCCAGTGAAGGGCTAATGGGGATGTGGTAAAGGAGGCAGGCTTGTAACAATAATGACAATGAAGTGTTGTGGTTTCTATGCTGGAATTATGTACGAGATATGGTTGGGCTACAAAGGAAAAGGTGATTATTTCTCCCTGTGGGGTGTTAGAGAAGTCTTCATGTTGGAAGTGGCACTTCTGAGTTTAAAGAGGAATTAGTGTTCACCCCATGGATTGGGTATGAAGGGCATGCCAGACTGAAGCAGCAACCTGAGAATCATTTTTGCTCCAATGATTCATCCCAATTCAACCTCAGGAAATGTATGTAATGCAACAATAATTCTCCCCAATAAACAACAGTAAGGACAGTGCTTATACTCTTGGCACATCATTGGATGGGAACCAAAGGGAGCTACTTTGGTTTATAAAAGGCAACAAGATAGGCCTGTGGCACTGTTGACATTTTGGACTGGATAACGCTCTGTTGTGGGAGACTGTCTTGTACAGTGTAAGATGTTTAGCAGCATCCCTGGCCTCTACCCACTAGATGCCAGTAGCACCTGACCCCAGCAGTTGTGACAACCAAAAACATCTCCAGATATTGCTGAATATCCCCCAAAGGGCAAAATCATTAGGAAACACTACGCTAGAAAGACAGGTAGTACAATTCTGGAGCTGAGAAATGGTAAGATAAGCTGGCAGAACTTCAGAAATAGTAGAGACTTGCAAACCCACATGGAGTTGCTTGGGAGAATTCTTGACCATAATTATATAAATAACTCCCTGGAGTTACTCACCCGGAGACTTGCCACTCACCTGGAGAGCAATGTGGAGGTGCTCATGTGAGAAGCAGCTTGATGATGTATCAACATCTGTGATTCTGAACATCTGTCCAAATGACTTTCCATTTGGAGCTTATGATTGAAACCACTACTGTTTCCCTCAGTCTATGGAGTCTTAATTCATAGAGCAGATCTCTCCCAATTTGCAGCCAAACAGCTTTGCATTGCATCATCATACCAGCTTCTCTAAAAGATGCCAGCCTTTCTTTGTGAGGAGACCCCAGAGTCTCACCAAATAAATTTAACTTTCAAGTTATACCATCACAAACATACTCATCAAACATGTATAAATTCATGTGATCATGATTTGGTAAGATACAGCGAGAAGTTCCATTTTACTATATGAATATGTTAAGGTCTATTTGAAGCATTGAGCTAGTGATCCTTTTTGAGAACCAGACCACTGTGAAGGGCACCCATATGAGAGCTACATTGTCCCTGTTATCAAAAAGCCCAGTCTAGAATTCTTGGTGATCTTAAACAAGTTACTTAACTTCTCTGTGTGTCAATTTCATTCTTGGTGTAAAGGAGACAGGGATGAGATAATAAAATGAGATAATGTAAATACACAACTTCTTACAGTGACATGAGTATTGAAAGCAGGTCATCCAAGTGAATCACCAGCACAATGCCTGGTCTTCAGTAAGTACATTACACATGTTAACTGCATTTTATCATCATCAATATTTTAAATGCTTTAATAAGCACATGGCCAGATGTTCTCAGAGCATTGAGATGGGATGTTTAGTTGAGAATGAACAATGGGAGTTAGGCAAGGCTCCAGGTAGCAGGAGAGATCCAACCTGGAGGATGAATTAGATAAGGGAATCCAGGCAGGAAAAGGAGAACAAGGATGGGTTTTCAGCCTTGCTATTCTCTCTGCTAAAACAACCTATCTCAGATATCTGCAAAGACTCACTGCCTCTCTCCAGGAGGATTTTGCTCAAATGTCTTCTTCTTTTTAATTGAGGGCCCCCAACACATCCCATTTAAAATTGAACTTCTTGTTCTATCACACTGTATCTTCTTTCTCCTTGGCAAATGTCATTATCTGACATTCTTCTTATTGATTTTGTGTATTGTCTATCTTGCCTTATGAGAAGTGAGGCTCCCTGAGGGCAGAATTTTTATCATGTTTGTTCTCAGCTATATAACTACCATCTAGAAGAGTATCTGGCATAGTTTTGGAGTTCAACATAGTATTTGTTGATAAGTGAATTCCAGGCATGTCAGCAGAAGCATGGAGGTGAAAGAGAGCATCTGTATATGGAAATGGAAGCAAATTGACGTGACTTAAATGTAGAGTGTATGCTTGGCAGAAATGAGAGATTAGACTGGAGAACTAAGCAAGGATTTGGTTACAGATGGCCTTCTTTGATCTTGGCCTTTATCCGAGGAACCACCAGAAGGTTTTCAGGGACTGGTCATATTTTCATTCTAGAAAGTTTATACTAGCATCAGTATTACGGATGTAAAGAAGAGAGGGCCGGGAACGGTGCCTCATGCCTGTAATCTCAGCACTTTGGGAGGTCAAGGTGGGCGGATCACCTGAGGTAAGGAGTTCGAGACCAGCCTGGCCAACACGGTGAAACCCTGTCTCTACTAAAAATACAAGAATTAACTGGGCATGATGGCACACGCCTGTAGTCCCAGCTACTCAGAAGGCCGAGACAGGAGAACCACTTGAACCCGGGAGGCGGAGGTTGCAGTGAGTGAAGGTTGCGCCACTGCACTCCAGCCCGGGCGACAGAGTGAGTTACTCTGTCTCAAAAAAGAAAGAGACCAGACTAAGGACAGAGATATCAGTCACTTTGCTCTTGTTTGCCAAGGGAAAAAGGATGAGGGAGGGCCTGAACTGGACGTAGAGGATGTGGATGAAGAAATGTCTTTGAAGTAAAGAGGCTGAAGTGGCAAAATGTGATGATCAATTGGATGAGAAAGGGAAATGGAGAGTGAGAAATCTAAGATTATATCAAGATTTTGGACTTGGGCATTTAGGCAGCCAAAAAAGCAGCATTACTCCAAGGCTTAGTCCACCTTATGCTCTGGCCTGAGACTGAGTCTGGAGGGAGGCTTGCGGAGAGCATACCGCTGAAACGTCCGGGAGCCCTGAGGCTGCAGCAGTGCTCTCACAGCAGCAAGGTCAGCCTCCTTTTGAGACGTTTCCCATTGCTTTCCTTTTTGCTTATTTGCCCTGTGGCCCTGTCTTTATCTTGGTTTGAATTAATTTCAGAAATGGTCACTGAGCCTGAGCTTTGAGTGAAAATATTTATTAGGGAGATGATCCCAGAGAACACTGGTTAGAGGAAACAGGAACATCACACGGGGAAGGGAAAGAAGTTAAGAAAGAGTGGGTTATTGAGTAGGTTACTACTGTAAGCAACTGGGACTCATTTCCACTGGGACCTCTGGGAGATCAAGTACAAATTGGTTCTCAAAATATGGTTGTAGGGGCAGCAGCATCAGCATCACCTGAGGACATTTTAGAAATGCAAGTTCATGTGACCTGCTGAATCAGAAAGGCTGCATAAAACTATCTTAACAAATGCTCCAGGTGATTCTTACACTTATCAAAATTTTAGGACCACTGTCATGGAAGACTCCCTGAGTATCAGCACCATGAACAGCCGAAAATTGGGTGTATTTTTCCACCAGTTTCCATTTTGAGAGGGGTCATTAAACATAAAAGGAAAAAGTAAATAAGAAATGGATAGTTATACTGTAACCTTGAGTGAATTGACTTGGCACATTTAGCTAAATAATAATTCTGTGCCATGAAATGCCTTCTATCATTACACACAAATTTGGCTTACAAGTGAGGTAATATTTTCAAAGCACTGTAGGAAAAATTGAAATTGGTTTTATTCTGTTTTTTTTCCCCCTTGATGGGGGCTCTATGGCATCAGCTGTCACATATTCTTCTCACACTTGGTACCTCTTTTCCTTGTGCTTGACCCGTAGTGAGCTGGGCATCAAGTATAAAAATCACAGAGAAAAGGAAACAGAAAAAAAAAGAACAGGAAGGGGTACATGCTAAAGTGCGTATTCATGAAGCACTAAGTAAGTGGCAAAGACCCACTGACTCTTGAATTGAAGTTTTTAGTAACCTTGGCTAGATTTCTGAACAATCTCAGAAAACCTCATAGACTCAGAGGCTGTTGCCTAAATGTCAACCTAGGGACTGATGTGGGGAGGATGCTATTTGGCATTTGGCTCTTCCTTTTGTAATCTACTCAGTTCATTTCCATAAAGTGTCTGAATGGTAGGATTTGATAGCTACCCTCTGGCTTCTCACATGGAGATTTCACTTGGTTAACAGAGCTAACAGAGCTAGTGAGAATACAAACACTACAAATTTGCAGATGGCACTCTTGGGGGAGAAAACTTAATACCTAAAAGTAAATAACACACATCAGAAAGAGTATTCCTCTACCCTCACTTAACAAGGCTTCTTATATCCTATAGTGTTGTACCTTTGAGGATGAAATTTGGGATTGGGAGAGGGGAGGATGTGCCAACTACTGGGGTGGCCTGGAAAAAATCAGAAAACATTCCTGACATCCTAATCCTATCATTTTATTGGAAAGTAAATCTGCCCATTATTCTCTGTGTACTCAAAGACAAGCCCTTCCCAGTGACAATTAACAGTAGTTAATTACAGCAGTAACCACATCTCATTCTCTCAATCTCTTTCTTCTCTCCTTTCATTTTATTCTTCTCTCTAGGGGATCACCTCACACTCAGGGCTTTAAATATCATCTATATATGTTGACAAATTCGAAATTTATATTTTCATCTCAGGCATCTCGTGAGTGTGTGTGTGTGTGTGTGTATGTGTGCGTGCGCACGCTACAGACTCAAATATCCAACTGGACTGCTAGCAGCTTCTGTATATATCTCCTAAATCTCAACTTGTCTAGAAGGGAGTTCCTGATCCTCCTCCAGGTTCCTGAATGCGCTCCTTCTGCAGAATTTCCCATCAAAAAAAGGACACCTCCATACATGCAGTTGCTCAAGCCAGAAACTCGGAAATTATCCTTGTCAGTTTCCTTTCCCTTGTCCTCTGCAACTCTTCAATTACTTAGAGCTGTGCATTCAGATTCTAAACTGTATCCTGAATCCATCCTCGTTTCTCCATCCATTGCTCCTGCAAAAGGCCCAGCAGAGGTCTCTGAACTGGTCTCTTAGCAAACCATTCATCATGTGGCAGCTATGGTGAATTTTTGAAAACACAGAACTGATCATGTCTCTTCCCTGCTTAATATTGTTCAATGTTTTCCTATTGCTTTTAGGATCGAGTTCAAAAGACCTGAAAGACCCTCTGTGATATAGCTCTCCAGTTCATTTCCTATTTCTCTCTTACTCAAATTACTTCCTGATTTGAGGTCTTTATTTTTCTTAGTGCCAGTCTAGGTAATTTATATCTCACCCGAAATGTGATGTTTCCAAAGAAGGCCTTCCCTAATCTCATGGGTTAAAATTGTCTTCCCATGATCTATTGTTCACTCAACTTCTCTTTCACAGCATGTATCAAAAGTGCAGTTATAAATATATGCATAATTATTTACTTACTATCTATTGCTCAGACTAGGCTACAAGTTCTCAAGGACAGAGACCATATCTGTTTTATTTTCCCACTACATTTGTAGGACATTTTACAGAGCTAGACCCGAAATGAGTGCTCAAGTATTTATTGAATGAATAAGTGAGTGAATGAGTGAATGATGCTGGCAATAGTTAAAATCTGGCGTTAACAGTAGCCAGATAATTAGTGTCCAGAAAGACTTAGGAGAGAAGCCTGGCATAGTGAGCCAGGGTGGGAGGTTGGAGGCAGATGGGCTAATACTTTTCCCTCTTTTCCTCTGTGTTCTAAACTATGGAGAAGAGATCTGTGGATAACCAACCAAATAGTACCAAAATGCCCACTTAATATTACTGAGCAAGAGTTGATCATCCCCCACAATCCAGAACTCCTGATTTAAAAAACGAAACAAAACAAAACAAAAGAAAACACTTTTATTTTAGGTTCAGGGGTACATGTGCAAGTTTTTGGTAAACTCATGTCTTGGAAGATGATGTAAAGATTATTTCGTCACCCAGCTGTTAAGCCTGGTACCCATAAGCTATTTTTTTTAATCCTCTCCCTTCTCCTACCCTCCACCCTCAAGTAGGCCCCAGTGTCTCTTGTTCCCCTGTGAGTTCCTACATGCAGTATTTTGTTTTCTGTTTCTGTGTTAGTTTGCTAAGGATAATGGCCTCTAGCTCCATCCATGTTCCTGCAAAGGACATAATCTTTTTCTTTTTTATGGCTGCATAGTATTCTATGGTATATGTGTACCACATTTTAAAAATTCAGTCTACCATTTTTGGGCATTTAGGTTGATTCCATATCTTTGTTATTGTGAATAGTACTGCAGTGAACATGTATATGTGTCTTTATGGTGGAACAATTTATATTTCTTTGAGTATATACCCAGTAATGGGATTTCTGGGTCAAATGATAGTGCTGCAGGACTCGTGATTAACCTTCTTGGAAAAGCTTATCCACCTAGAATCCTGGGCCTGATTCACACACCCAGTTTCTGGTATAAGATAGTGATTGAGATGGAGATAGAGTTGGAGAGGGAGGAGAAAAAAAAATAGAAAAGGGGAGAAAATGAGAGATTTAGAGACAGGAGGTAGAGAAAGATTCTATTTGGTGGTTAGTCATATAGGGTGAACTTTTGAAAACACAGAACTGATCATGTCTCTTCCCTGCTTAATATCCTTCAGTGATTTCCTATTGCTTTTAAGATCAAGTTTAAAAGACCTGAAACACCCTCTATGATATAGCTCATAGAGCTATATGTCATTGAGCAGACAATTTTAGCCTATGGAATTAGGGAAGGCCTTCTTCGGAAAAGTTTCCCATGCTGAAACAAGAAGCAGGGAAGAAAGAAGAACCATTTCTGCCTGGAAGCAAGAGGTTATCTTGACAAGGCTCCTTGAATGGCAATTGACCAATTAGCTTTGCTACTCCCTCTGTCCTGGGAAGAGAGTAAACCAGGAGATGATGAAACAAAGGGAAAAGCACTCATTGTCATATGCCCACCTTACTGGAAGAAAACAAGCTCCTCTGCTTGTTTTCTTGTATTTCATGAGGAGAAATAAGGTTTCTCTTGTGGCCAGGAGATTGAATGCCATCACATGACTTATTACCACCCATGAAGAGGATGCTAAGAATTTTCTCTTTAATCTGTTAATATGGTGACTTCCCATTGCACTTTGTATCTGCATTCTTTATATCCTTTATATTATTTGAGTGTTATGATC